>NC_060281.1:30808200-30974713 GCF_021613505.1 Equus quagga
GATAAGTATATTGACAGAAAAGGCAAGTGTAGTGGTTATTCTTGACTCTCTATCCTTGCTGATAGTCCTTTAAATTCACATAGTCAACTCTCTAAAATCTAATAGATTTTGATTACTTTAAATCATAGAATGTGAGATCTCTTTTCATTAACTCTTTTACTATTTGACTGCATAGACGTTTGTAATTCCTAATGATCCTACACATTTCTTGCTATGTTTATTTTATGCTGTGTTTCTCTCTAGTTGCAGCTCTCATTGGTCTTCTCAGTGACTTAGTCTGCTAGAGATAAGTGATGCTGCCTTACATCTACTCCTCATTGGCTGGAGAGGAAACCATTATACCCTTGAAAACAGCTCTGTACAGTCTCTTTGAGGTCAATGTCTTCATTTGAATGTTAGGTTTAAATGTCAGACTTTTGGTTAAGGGAAACAGTTGTAAGAAGCCACGTTGTACATGTGTGTATCTTCCAGGGTGCCCTGCCCTTGCCTCTACAAGATTACCCTAATCTCACAGGGAGGTGGTGAGATAAGTAGGATGATGGGACAGATACCACTTCAGAGCTCCAAGTCACAATCAGGTCATAGATCTTAAATCAGGGGTGGCCCAGCACTAACAGGCATTGCAAGAAACTAATGAATATAAATGTCAGCAGCTTAATGTGTTTCCTTGTTGGGAATCCCAGGAAATAGTTCTCATGTGAAGGGTTCAAATGAACAGCAGAGTAAAATGAACATCATTTATAACCCCGCTGTTTCCCTGATGTTGTCTTTAATCAATGAAAATGAATGACTCCAGACCCATTGGTGAGCATCTGATTCTCACGGCTTCTGGTCAACGGAAAGGTTCCACGGTGTACTAGTGGGTAAGAGGGAAATAGGGCTGTGGTAGGGAAAATGTGCCCAAATGCCTTCCTAGTCATCTGGGAGCTAATTAATTTTCTCAGGGAGTGAAAGGGAATTTCTTCCCATTTTTCAAATGTCTTCTTCAGTTTCTTTCAATAATGTCTTATAGTTTTCAGTGTATAGGTCTTTCACCTCCTTGGTTAAATTTATTCCTAGGCGTTTTATTCTTTTTGTCATGATTGTACATGGGATTGTATTCTTGATTTCTGTCTTTGTTAGTTTGTTGTTAGTGTATCATAGCGACTGATTTTTGTATGTTGATTTTGTACCCTGAAACTTTACTGTACTTGTTAATTATTTCCAGTAGTTTTTTGGTGGATTCTTTGGGATTTTCTATATTTAGAATCATGTCATCCACAAGTAGTGACAGTTTTACTTCTTTTTTCTCATCTGGGTATCTTTTATTTCTTTTTCTTGCCTAATTGTTCTGACTAGGGCTCCAATATTATGTTGAATAAGAGGCGGGGAATAGCCATCCTTGTCTTGTTCCTCTTTTTGGAGAAATAGCTTTCAGTTTTTCACTAATGAGTATGACGTTAGTTGTGGCTTTGTCATATATGGCTTTTATTATGTTGAGGGACTTTCCTTCTATGCCCATTTTATTAAGAGTTTTAACCATAAATGGATGTTGAATCTTGTCAAATGCTTTCTCTGCATCTATTGAGATAATCACGTAGTTTTTAATCTTCATTTTGTTAATGTGTTGTATCATATTGATAGATTTGCAGATGTTGAACCATTCTTGCATCCCTGGAACAAATCCCACTTGATAATGGCATACAATCCTTTTAATGTATTGTATTCAACTTGCTAATATTTTGATTCCACCATTTCAACACAAGGGTGTCTTGGTTGGCTTGGTAGGGGAAGAGGAGAAGAGTCATGGGATGGTAGTTAAATTCTTTGGACAGAACCTTGTTTTTTGTGAGGAAGATTGGCCCTGAGCTAACAGCTGTTGCCAATATTCCACTTTTTGCTTGAGGAAGATTGTCGCTGAGCTAACATCTGTGCTAATCTTCCTCCATTTTATGTGGGATGCTGCCTCTGCATGGCTTGACGAGAGGTGCTAGGTCCATGCCTGGGATCCAAACTTGTGAACCCTGGGCTGCCAAAGCAGAGTGGGTGAACTTAACCAATATGCCACTGGGCTGGCCACTGGCCAAGAACCTTTTGTTCACTAACCATTGGCTAGAACTCATCACATTGTCCCAGGAGACTAGGAGGTATATTTTTCCATGTGCCCAGGAAGTGAGGAAGTTGGTGAACAGTAGTGTCATCTTGTATACCTCCCAATGTTTTCTGTACCTTATCTGTCATGATCTCCCAGGAGAAGAAATTACTATTCTGATTGGACAGATTCTCAGGCAGAGCATGTTTACCAATAGAGGGGGATCACAGTACCTCAAAAGGTTACATAGTTGCATTTTGCCCCTGTTTTCTGAATCCTATTTCTGCCATCTTGAACAGAGTCTCTTTGTGACACAATTATCTTTCTTCTTCCCACACTATTACTCATATACTTGGAATCTATCAGGATTTACAACCAGCTAACGGTACAAGTGGGGTTTAAGAGGGAACATGAGACCGTGCTTGGAGTCTCATACTTCAGAGAAGCTAACCATATAACTCTCTATTGAAGTATCGGGGATTTGACCACTTAAAACAGAGTAAGCCTTTTATTTACAATTTTCTATCACTATCTATGGGTAGAGCTTTCCTGAGGGCATCCCCGTATATTTCATAAGGCATAACTCAAGTATTCCTGTGTCTTCTGGTTAACTACCATCAGAATCTTGCCTAACATAGCCATCAAAGCATGTGTTTCTCGTTTTTTTTTTTTTTTTTGAGGAAGATAAGCCCTGAGCTAACTACCGCCAATCCTCCTCTTTTTGCTGAGGAAGCCTGGCCCTGAGCTAACATCCATGCCCATCTTCTTCTACTTTATATGTGGGACGCCTACCACAGCATGGCGTGCCAAGTGGTGCCATGTCCGCACCCTGGATCCGAACCAGTGAACCCAGGCCGCCGAGAAGCAGAACGTGAGAACTTAACTGCTGTGCCACTGGGCCGGCCCCAGCATGTGTTTCTTTAGGGAAGTGACGAAGAAGAAAAAATTCTATTGTATCTTCTCCTGTTTAATAAAGTAGTTTGCACATATTTATTTATTGTGGATAATCAGTAATTTTTAAGGGATTCTAGATAAACTTTTTGTTTCCTGTTTATTTCTATTCTGTTGTCCACAAATACTGGGTATTCCAAATTCTAAAATTCTGTGTTTGTGAGGCCACTTATATCAAATATCAACTTCATAATGAACTCTTTCTAGACTAAGTTAGAATTTAGTCTTCTTATGTTACAGTTAATTTTTGGTTAATTTCATTCTTCCTGACATTACGGTGGATTGTTTCCCTGTCACTCCATCTAGGTTATACATTATTTGAGGACAAGGAATATGTCTGTTTCATCATTGCATGGCCCATAATAATGAGCATGGAAGGCTCTATTCTAAATAAAAGATAAGGAACTTATAGACCACTTGGGTGAAAAAGGAGCCTTGTTCTCCTTAGCTATCAAATATATTTTGTTCCAGCTCTTTTTAAGCATAAGATCTTGCCTTGTTCTGAACTGAGTTCATTGAAGCCACGCACCTGGAAATTCCTCAATCCCCTCTTTCTCACCCCAAATCTTCCTGTCTTTATTCTTGTATCTGAAGAAGTGTTCCTTTTTATTGCCAAGCCTGACAATCTCTCTCATTCTTTGGATTCCATTCAGCATTTTGAGGATAATTTTTCCTTTCTTCTCCTTTTTATCTTCAATCTCTCCCATGTGCAGATGGCTTCCACTTGACTCAGAATCTTGTTAAGGGCTCTCCCATGTGAAAAGTAACTTTGCCTTACCGTCGCTCTTCTTTCAAGTGCGAGTCTCATCTTTTCCCTTGTTTTCACTTCCAAAATTCTTGAAGGACTGTTTACATCTGCTCCCTTCATTTCCTCATTACAATCTGCTCTTTACTCTTTGGAAATATAGCTTCTGGCTTTAACACTCTATGTCCCATTGAAGGTTATTTGTGCCCCACTAACTATAAAACACAATAATGCTTTCTTATATTTTATCCTCTGGAACATTTTTACAGCATTTTATTCTTCTGAGAACCCTCTCTCCATTTGTTCTCTTTTTTGGCCCTCTCTTGGTTTACAGGAAATCATACTCTCTAGGTTATTCTCAATCTCTTTGATTTCTTCTCTGATAACCCTTTACTAATTCCTCTTATGGCATATGCTTTAGAATACTGACTTTCTTTTTTTATTTACACACTCTCTGTTGGCAATGTGAACCACTCCATAGGAAGGGAGACCTACTGGTCAGACTAAACCCAAGACAGTGCCAAATCAGGATAGCAAGATACCTAATAAATAATCTGCCTAGTTCTTCTAGGATCACTCACTACGTAGAATATATTTTTTCTCCCAGAGCATTTTCTACATACTTAAAATACTGTCAGGGATTCTGCAGTTAAACAGTTTTTGAATGGTATAACACAACTTTATGAAAATATTCTACCCAACACCTGAAGATGCAAAACTCCTCTATCCTGATTTGTTATTAATGTGACGAGTTTCCAGTTTTTCCAGTTTTGAGGATGCAAGAAAGATATCTATATTCTTAATGAATATTTTTTGAATGAGTTGTATAGGGGCAAGCCCCATTCTGAAGAGGCTGATGATTTTACTGTATCATTTTTTTTCTTCCAGAATGGGTTCTGGTTGGGTCGCTGGGTGGTGGCTCTGTTAGTGAATCTAATCAGGCTTCATTCCTCGATGACTCTAGGCAGAGACTCTCCAGGTAAGAGGGGAGCAATTTTTTTTTCAGGTATGTATGCAAGAATTGGCATGGGGGAGGGAGGCCTCTTTCTTTATATCTAGACTACAGAACAAGCTGGAACTGGTTTCTGGCTTCAAAGGGAATGTTCTTGCCTTTGACAGAAAAGTATTCCTTCCTTCTTCATGACACACAATGGCCTGCTGGGAAAAAGGACTTCATGTACTAGAGACACACATTCAAGGAAGAGGGAGGCAGGAAAAAGGGAAATATTTCATCTTGCATATGGTTCTTATTGTATCAATTTCAGTCTGAAGAACTTTAAAAAATGGAGGCAGTCTGAGAATAGTTGCTGTTGTTCAGCCAGAATTTGCTCTGATGATTGTGACTGTTTCCATATTTATCCAATTGGGGTGTATGTGAACAAAAGAAATTGAGAACAAGGGTTACTTCTTTTGGCATTTCTTACGCCCCTACCATATGATCAGAATTGTACCAAGAAATTTTGAGAAATTAGAGAATTTGAATGCATTGTCCACATCCTCAGGGTACTGGGTCATGTATTTATTGCTGCTATTTTTCTAGCTGAGGAGATAGGCTATGGAAACATGAAGCAATACTGCACCATAAAAAACATATTTACCAGCAGAAAACAGGATATAATGTGCTAAAAACAGAACCTGTTTGAACGTCAAAGTCTCGTTAATTACAAAAGAGGAACAGACCTGGGGGGAGGGTTAGTGGGAGAAGATCATTGTTCTTAGAGAATAGAAACCTCTCTGAGCTTGTAGTCTCCTTTAATCAACACACATGAAAAAAACATCAACCCAGATCTTAAATCTGACACAGATCTGAACAAAAAATGATTATTTTTCTGATTTAGACAGTAGCAGGAAATAGAGAATCATAGGTTAGAGCTGCATCTGAAATCAGCTACTGACTGAGAGACAAGTACAGCTGACCCAGGAAAGATGCTACCACCCTTATGCTTAGTCAATAGTTCCTGGAGGAGGCCTCTAAACCTAGAAATGAAATCAAATTTACAACCCAAGATCAGTGACAATTATCCTTCAAGTCTCAAATTAAATGTCATTTCTTCAGGAAGACCTTGCCTGACCAACCCGCATTATTAGTCCATTTTAATTGTTCTTTTGTTATTGTTGTTCTCAAGTGCATAGAATCAAGTTAATCTTACCCAATGAGTTCACAGCACATTGTAATCTTTTGTCTGAACAAAGACTCTGTCATCTCTTCCCTTATCTCCATTCTCGCTCCTTCCTTTCCATAGATACACATTCTAATGTATCTGGTATGTCTTTAAGTATTAGGATGGACATTAAAAATACGTAGCATTGTTTTTCTCTGTATATCTTAAATTTTTCTTTTCTTTCTTTTTTTTTTTCTCGGAAGATTAGCCCTGAGATAACATCTGCTACCAATCCTCCTCTTTTTGCTGAAGAAGACTGGCCCTGAGCTAACATCCTTGCCCATCTTACTCTACTTTATATCTGGGACGCCTGCCACAGCATGGCTTGACAAGCAGTGTGAAGGCCCGCACTCGGGATCTGAACTGGCGAACCTTGGGCTGCTGAAGTGGAAAGTGCAAATTTAACTACTGTGCCCTTGTATACCAGGCTGGCCCTTGTATATCTTAAATTTTAACAAATGTCATTGTGCATTGAATCACATTCTGTTCCTTATTTCACTTAACCCTATGCCTTGAGCTTTGAGGTACATTGTATGAACATAATATATAGCTCAAACTAATAACTCTCAATATTAGTAAGGTACTTTGTAAGCAGAAAATCATAAGGGACAATGGAGTTGGATTTTTTTATTCCATTTTCAATGGCAACGTTTAATAGAAAAGCCCCCAAAGAAGGTTAAATCTAACCTTATATTCCACATCACTATATTGTTGCAAGTATTAGAATTGTAGGTGTTGACCCTAAGAATAAAACAGCCAGTTGTGTTACCAGCAAGGCAAATTTATTCGGGAATAGCCAAAGAATTGCAATCCAGGATGTGCATGCTATGACAGACCATAAGCAAATCCAACAAACAAGGTAAAGGAACATTATTTTACAGAGAAAAAGGAGGAAATTGGGAGAGTTTTTTTTTTTAAGGAAAGCCCATTGGAGAAAAGCACAAGTTCAGAATGGTGATGGTTTCTCATTGGTTTATTGCTGGCATAGTCAATATCTGTTTGAGATGCAATGTATATTTCTTCCTATAATAAAGGATTCGTTCCAGTTGAGGACTTCTGTAGGGGTCTGTAATTGACTATATTTCCTATAATTGGCCTTGGGTGGTGCCAATTATATGAGGCATGATATGTCCTCCTTCTGGACTCCAGACTCCATTTTAGATGAGGTTTCCCTTTATTAATTTTCACATATGTATATTGTCAATGATAAGGATGATGATGATGATGATGATGATGATAAAAGGCATCTTTAAGCAATGGATTAATATTATTTTAACCAACACCAACAGAGATCACGAGCTCAATACCTCACTAGAGCCAATGGGGGGGATGAGGTCTCTGAGTAAGACTGCAAAGGAAAAGGTTCAAAAGAAAATTACTGGAGAAAAACCATGTGAGTGGAAGGTAGAAGGGGACTTTATTTCACAACTAATATGTACCTACTCTTTGCCCCACCTCCATCACTCCTTCACTTTACACCAAAAGGAATGAGTAGAATGAACTTGCTAAGGGCAAGGGTATTATTGAATTATTCCACATGGAGATGGATATTTTTGACTTAATAATAAAGAGAATTAAAACCTTGGGCTTCTGGAACCTTGGTTTGGAGAAACCTCGCACAGTGTCTGGCAAAACACAAACAGTCAATAATATTTGTCGAATGAATGAATGAATAAATATTGTTGAATGAACATTTATGACTCTTGGGACTCTATTTGGCTTGCTTATTTGGGTTACCTGTCTCCTTGGTCTGCTTGGTAGGATGGGCCTCAGGCTTCTTTCCACTGTGATGTGAGGAACCAGAGGGAGGCCTATGTTAGAAGAGGCTACTTTTGCCTATTTCCTGAGTTCAAAAGGCCTCTTCTCAAATCCATGTGATCTGGCATAATTTACCAGGTATGGGTTTTCTAAAGATGAGGGCTAGTTTTCAGTCTTATTTGGTTTTCCAGAAATTTTGTGATTCAGGCAAAGCCCGACTGTTACTTCACCAATGGTATAGAAAAGGTTCAGTTTGTGGTCAGATTCATCTCTAAATTGGAGGAGTATGCAGTTTCCACAGTGATGTGGGAATGTTTGTGGCATTGATAGAGTGGGGGCAGCCTGAGCTGAGCTGTGGAACAATCAGTTGGATGTGTTGGAGAGGAACAGAGCTTCTGCGGATGTGCTCTGCGGACACAACTACAAGCTGAGTGCACCCTTCACTGTGGGGAGAAAAGGAGAGGTGGAATGTGAGGTCTGGTGGGGTTTAGGAATCTCCAACATGTGAACCTGGCCATGGCTCTTCTTCCTTATGATAGGGAATTTCCTGCTTCAGGATCAACGGTTTCAGAGCAGGGGAGTCTGTGTGTGTTTTCTGTCCCCAACTGTGACTCACCCTATATCCTCACAGATTTGGTCACTGTGGTCTTGGTCCCAGACTTCCAAGGTTCTCAGGGACTTTGTGGTCCAGTGGGTTCTCAAATAGAAGGGGTAATTGGGGGAGTGTCTGATAAGGTCTGAATCATCCTTGGGGACACTGACATATCCACTTTCTGAGTCTTGGGGGCTGATATTTTGCCACATTTCCAGTTTCCACTTGGGTGATCTGGAAAAGCAATTAGGGCAGATTTAGTCCCTAAAGAAACTCCTCTCTTGGCCTGGTGCTTTTCCTTTACAATGTCTCATTTTTCTCTCCCTTCCTAGTGCAATTAGAGGTGACGGTGCATCCAGAGACGACTCCTTCCCTGCTGCACCACTATCTCCTGCTCTGCTCTGTGACAGGTTTCTATCCAGGGAACACCAAGATCAGGTGGTACCGGAATGGGCTGGAGGAGAGAGAGCAGGGGTCATGTCCACTGGCCTTATCAGGAATGGAGATGGACCTTTCAGACAATGGTGATCCTGGAAATGACTCCTGAACATGGAAATGTCTGCACCTGTCTTGTTGATCATCCCAGCCTGCTGAGCCCTGTTTCTATAGAATGGAGTGAGAATCAGCTTCTTACATTCTCTGGGCTCGGCTCAGGATCATATCGACTCAAGGGGGCTTGTGTTATCTCTGCATTCACCTTGGTCACAACACTAATTTTTCTTTCTCTTAATCTGAGGGAGTCATAGAAATTGGAGTCCTTGGTCTAAGTTGGGAGAAAACATGGCAGACATCTATCCTTGTATCTTCCAAGAAATAAGGAGGTCTAATCACCTCTTCACTTCCTTCCAACTTTGGGAACTAGTGTCCTCTAATAATTTGCTCTTAGATTTTAGGGGGAATTCTTATGGGCTACAAGAATCAGTAACAGAAACTGCATGATTGCAAACCTCGGCCTAAACAAACCATTTCTAAATTTATTCACTCTGTAGATAGCATTGGATTTATTGTCCAGTCCAGGCTCTGGGATTTTGGGAAAGTACACCAAATATTGGGAGCTTTTGGCTAACTTGAAGACTTGTTTCCTATAGGAGCTCAGTATGAATATTCTTGGAATAAGATGCTAAGTGGAGTTGCAGCCTTCCTACTTGGGTTAATCTTCCTCCTGGTGGGGATCATCATCCACTTCAGGGCTTGGAAATGTAGTGAGCCTCTGAGGAGTCCCTGCCACCTGCCCTGTGGCTTCCCCCACTTCCCGCTTTTCCTAACATTAAAGATGTGATACAGGGAAGGCTGATTAACTCCTCAGTGATGCCTGGATTGGTCTTTTCTGAAGCCAGAAACATTCTAGGAGGTAAATGGAGATGGGACTCTGATAGTGCAGGTCATCCTCCAGCCCTCAGGATAATGACAACATTTTGTCCTATTGGGTCATTCTATCTCTTTCCTCTCCTTCATTCCAGGATATGTGGAGACTCAGTGGTGGTGAGGAGGTAATATCTTCTTCCTTCTCTTTGGGTGTCAGATCGTTCTCTTAATCCTTTGGCCAGAGGGAGTCATCTCCGGGATAAGATGTAAGAGTGGCTCTGGCTGAGTGGCACTGCCTGCCGAGTCCCTAAAATGGGAGCATGAGGGTCTCTCATGAGTCTTTTCTCACTGTCCGTGCAGGTCTCACAAGCTGTTCTTCCCCCGCAGCCATATTAACGTCCTGATTGAAGCTTCCCTCACTAGAGCCTGAAGTACTACCAAGTGGCCTGGGCCCCAGACTAAGTAAAGGACATCCATGAAGTCAATGTTCTTGAGTGACTCTTTCCCGTGAAGTCTTGGAGGAATCCTGACTGATTCTAGAGTTTGTGTTCTGAGATCATGCATTTGTCACTCTTCTGGCCTTCTTCCTCCTACTTGTATATGTCATTAGTCCCCATTTCCAAGGACAGTGTCCAGAAATTCCTCCATAGCCTGACTTCTTCCAGTCCCAAACTGCTTAGTTTTCTATGGTCCAGTCCTAACACTGTAGGTAGTTATCCCATCTTACACTCTTCCATCCGCAGTTTCCACAGTCTTCAGAAGACAAATGCTCAGTCTGTTTTCTTTTCACTCTTTTTCAAAACCTTTTTTATTGAAAAATAAAACTGAGAAACATAGTGTCTTCTTGGCTCCTTTCTCAGTTATTAGCTGTTCATAGATGTGTGGTTTTACTTCTGGGCTCTCAATTCTGTTCCATGGATCTGTGTGTCTTTCTGCTAGTACAATGCTGTTTTGACTACTATAGCTTTGTAGTACATTTTGAATTCAGGGAGTGTGATACCTTCAGCTTTGTTCTTTTTTCTCAGGATTGCTTTGGCTATTCAGGGTCTTTTGTTGTTCCATATAAATTTTAGGATTCTTTGTTCTATTTCTGTGAAAAATGTCCCTGGGATTCTGATTGTGATTGCATCAGAGAAAGGATAGCCTCTAAATAAATGGTGTTGTGAAAACACAACCACCACAAGCAATAGAATGAAAGTCGACCATTATCCATACCTTTCACAAAAAATAACTCAAAATCTATTGAAGACTTGAGTGTAAGACCTGAAACCATAAAACTCTCAGAAGAAAACCTGGGCAGTATGCTCTTTGACATTGGTCTTAGCGGTATTTTTTCAAATGTGATGTCTCCTCAGGCAAGGGAAACAAAAGAGAAAATAAACAAATGGGACTACATCAAACTAAAAAGATTCTGCATAGCAAAGGAAACCATCAACAAAACAGAAAGACAACCCACCATCTAGGGAAAAATATTTCCAAATCATATATCTGATAGGGGGTTAATTTACAAAATATATAAAGAACTCATACAATTCAATAAAAAACCAAACAACCTAATTAATAAGTGGGCATTTTTCAAAAGGAGATTTACAGATGGCCAATAGGACATGAAAAGATATTCAAGATCAATAATTATTAGGGTTATGCAAATCAAAACTCCAATGAGATATCACCTTATGCCCATCAGAATGGCTATTATTAAAAAGACAAGAAATGACAATCATTGGAGAGGATGTAGAGAAAAGGGAACCCCAGTACATGGCTGGTGGGGATGTAAAATTGTGCAGCCCCTATGCAAAAGAGTATGCAGGTGTCTCAAAAGATTAAAAGCAGAAATACCATATGATCCAGCTATTCCACTTCCAGTTGTTTACCCAAAAAACATGAAAACACTAATTCGAAAAGATATATGCACCCCTATGTTCATTGCAGCAATATGCACAATAGCCAAGACTTGGAAACAACCTAAGCTCCCATTGACAGATGAATGTATAAAGAAGTGGTATATACACACAATGGAATACTACTCAGCCATAAAAAACAAGAAATTGTGCCATTTGTGACAACATGGATGGACTTTGCAGGTATTATCCTAAGCGAAATGTCAGACAGAAAACACGAATATCGTGTGATTTCATTCAGATGTGGAAGATAAACAAACAAACACATAGGTAAGGAGAATAGATTGGTGATTACCAGAGGAGAATGGGTTTGAGGAAGGGCAAAAGGGATCAAGGGCCACATTATGTATGACGATGGATGGAAATTAGACTTTTGGTGGTGAACATGATGCAGCCTATATAAAAGCTGAAATATAATGATGTGCGCCTGAAATTTACACAATGTTATAAACCAATGTGACCTCAATAGAATAATAAAAAGTAATAAAAAAATTCATTCTTAAGTAAACCCAAAAAACCCCTGAGATACCAATATCTACACAAAATGTATAATTTAGTGAATTATTTAAGGCAAAACTCCTGTAATCACCACTCAGGTATATAAATACAATGTCGCAGCCACTGCAAACTCTCCATATGCCTCAGGCAAATCAAAACCCCCCCTCCCTCAAAAGCAATCATGTCCTGACTTTCATAGTAACCGCTTTTTTGTATTTCTTCATAGTCTAGTCACTCAAGTGTGAATTCCCAGACACTAGAGCTTAGTTGTCTTTTACGGCTCTTATCTTTACAGGTTTCTCCGTTCTTTTCCTCATGAGTAATATGTTGAAAAGCCTGAGCCATTTGACCTACAGGGTTTTCCACAATCTGAATTTTTCTGATTGCACACACAGTGCAGTTTAACATGTGCCTCTGTGCTCTACCTTTCCTGTAAATTGGCATCTGGATGCAGAGGCTGGATTAGATTCAGCTTTTGTTCCTTTGGAAAGTCTGTAGGTGGTGTTGTGATCTTTCACCATGAGGCGATGTCCAGTTGTCTCTCTTTTTATGATGTTAGTAACCATTGATGCTCATGGCCTAGGTCCTTTAATTCATTCCAGAATGAGGATATTCTAATCCTATCATTGCTTCATTTATACAGTTAATTGCTTCTATAAGGAGACACCACCCTTCATTTACTAGTAGGTTGCTGGGTGGTACAGTGGAAAGAAAGGATCACTGTTTAATTCTTTCCTCTTATTTACTAGTTTTCAAGTTAATGAATTTGTTTCCTAGTATTACCCAAAGGTGAGCAATTAGCGTCTACTCTTTATCTTTTTTGTATCATTATAAACTCAAGCATTTCAAAGTATTTGATGGATTTTAACTCATTGCAATTTTTATCCATGTTGAAATTCAAATATTTCATCTTTCATGAATGGAAACTTCTTCACGTGGCTCCTGAGTTCCTTTGATACAAGTCTTTTGAAAGTTTCTTTGTCATCTGGTATGACAAAATGTTGCAGGTTCATCCTTTACATTTCCTGCTAAGACCTGAAATCAACCATTTTCCCAGAAAGCCTTGCTTTTTTTAATGAGAAATGCCAATTAAGACCATAATCCAGAGTTAGGGACTGGTCATTGTACCAGTCCTTTTCAGTGGACATAGAAATGTTTATGTTTATATATATATTCATATTTATATACACACAAAATTTATTTATGTATGTATTTAAAATATTAGTCTCTTCTATATTGCATTTGTATATCTTTTCTTCTATATCAAGAATTTTGGTTTTCAAGGAGACAAGGCAGACACAATTAGAATATTCATCCATACTTACTTATCTGCTTTTCCCACATTAACATACACAGCAGTCTAAGGATAATGATACTCATACCACAACCACCAAAATGATTAGTGAAAACAGTTAATATTCCTTTTGCCTTTGTTCTCCTCCTCACTCTTCCTTTTTATGGTTGTTCTATATCTATATTAATGGATCATATACCATCATGTAGAATATGGGCTTACTTTTTTGTCTTAGTTCTGCAACTAATATGTTTAATGCTCACCATGACTCCTCAAGTCAATGTCCCTCTAGTGCAGTGGTTCTCCAGGTATGGTGCATGGCCTCCTGGAGGTCCCTGGGACACTTTTGGAGGGTCTGCAAGGTCAAATCTATTTTTATAATAATACTAAGATATTTTTTCTCTTTTCACTATGTTATTTGTAGTGGTGGTGCAAAATCTATGGTGGGTAAAACTGTTGGTGACTTAGGACAAATCAAGGCAGTGACACCAAACTATACAGGTAGTCAGGGTATTCTTCACTGCCATGCACTTGAAGTAAGAAAAAAAAATGTTAGTTTCACTTAAGAATAGCCTTGATGAAGTGATAAAAATCATTAGCTTTATAAATCTTAAATCTCAAGTAGACATCTTTTAAATATTCAATGTGACAAAGCAGATAACATTTCTATGGCATAGCAATTGAAGGACAGTTTTGCTGTGGAAAAGCTTGTTTGAGCTGTGAGTACAATTAGCCACTGCTGCTGCTGCATCTCCTTTTTTTTTTGTGAGGAAGATTGGCCCTGAACTAACATCTGTTGTCAATCCTCCACTTTTTGCTTGACGAAGACTGTCACTGAGCTAACATTTGTGTCAACCTTCTTTTACTTTATGTGGGACGCCACCACAGAGTGGCCTAATGACCCATGCTAGGTCTGCACCCAGGATCCGAACCTGTGAACCCCAGGCCACCGAAGCAGAGAGTGCAAACTTAACCATTATGCCACAGGACCCGCCCCACTTCTTCTTTTTTTTTTTAATAATGGACCATCATTTTTCTTGAAAGAATGACTGACAGACATGCTCTGGTTATTTGGACTTGGGTATTTGGTAGACATTTTATCAAAAGTGAACAAAAGAAGCCTGTCACTTCAAGGAAAATAATTTTGAAAGTGAAAATTATACTTTCAAGAGAAAATTGAAATTTTGGAAAACTTGTGTTTGCCACAGCTTACCAATACTTAAATCTTTTCTGATGAGATTGAAGGTGATAATAACAAATATGATTTTTGATATTATTTAGTGAAGTGTGTCAACATTTCAAAGATCTGTCTAATTGTGTAAACCAATACTTTCCAAATGATCAGTGCATGATATTGCAAAGTCATCATGGATAAAAGATCCACCCAAAGTGCACCAATGAATTTTAACATACCAGACTATGAAAAGTTCCTGATAAGATTTCAGATTCCACATTACAACTAATCTGTAGGGATCTACCATTTGTTGAGTTTTGGTGTCTTCTGAGAGAAGAATGCAGGCAAGAGCTGAAAGGCAATCAAAATTGTTTTTCTCTTTTCAACTAGTACATATCTGAGTGAGGCCACATTTTCTTCAGGTATTTCAACCCAAACAACATATTCTTACAGACTGAACGTAGAGGAGAATGTGACTAAGCTATCTTTATTAAGCTAGACATTAAAGAGGTTAAAAAACGTAAGACTATTCCATTTCCTTCACTGTTTTTCTGTGCTGGGAAATGTAGCTACTTTTCATATGTATGTCATTTATGTTAACATGTATTGGGGTCATTGTTGTTGCTTAAACCAACCAACAAATAAATATTAATGTCTTTTCATTTTTAATTTCTAATGTGGTGAATTTCACTTGACACAATCCACCTACACTGAAGCTCGTTGGAACTCTCAATAATTTGTAAGAATACAAAGAGATCCGGATATCAAAAGTTTGTGAACTCTGACATAATTGTGATTGTTTGAAGCTCTTTCTCTAGTCTATTCCTTAGGAAGTGCTTAGGGAAGTTCTTGCATTTTACAGTTTGAAAGTCAGTTTTACTGGACATAAAATCTTAGCTCATATTTTCTAGTCTTGAGTACCTGAATAGTGTTAATACATTTTCATGTGACATTGACATCAAACAGTCTGATGACAATCTAATTATTAAGTCACTTACTATTTCTGCTGGGATGCCCAGAAGTTTTTTTCTTTAATGTCCAGAAATTTTATTAGAATGCACCTTGGTTTTGGTCATTTGGGTTGAGTTTCTCAGATAAACTATACTCTCATTCAACACGTTGTTCAAATATTTTCTTATTTAGGAATGCTACATTGAGTTATATTTTTTAGTATTTCCTTTGATTTTTCTTTTTCAGAAAGTCTTATCATCTACATGTCAGATTTTTTTGGCATATCTTCAATATTCGTCTTTTTCTCTTGAATCTTCATCTCTCATTTCTTTTTCATTTAAAAAATTGTTCATCTTTTCACCTTCTCTCTTCCTATTGAGGCCTCCTTCATTGTGTTTATTTGTTCTTCTGTTCCTTCTAGCTTAATCTTCATTTCTGAAATGGTTTTTCTTTTATTTTTAGTTATTTCCTGAATACTGTCGTCATATTTCTGAGATTTTCTAATTCCAATTTCTGTTGTTATTTAACTCTTCCAACACTTTCTTAATGACTTGCAGCTTGTTTTGAAATAGGTTATAGTTTAGTCTTTTTGGTAGTATGATTTTTCTGCTGTGCTTTCATTGTAAGGATTTCATTTTGTTCCATATTCCCTTTTTCCTGTGAAATATAGCTTTAGCCATTTTCTGTTGCTCATTTTATGTGAAATTAATTGTCCTTTATTTTAGAAGAAGGCATACTCCAGGATGGTTTCCTTTAACTTCACAAAGCCCCTTCTTCTGTTGCTTCGGCATAGTGCTTAAAAGCATGGCAGCTTGCTTTTTGAGAGTTCCAGATTCTGTTTACACCCCTCACTTTGAACTCTTTTTCCTTTATCTCCCTGGCCCAATCTGGCTCAGTTTTGATTCTACCCCCAACTTTTCCTCAATGTATGGTCCTGCCTTGGAAAAGTGCCTAGAGATGGTTAGTTTAGAGAATTCTTAGAGGTGAGACTCCTTTGTCACCTTCTAACCCTACCCAGGCCCCTGGTGTTCAACTGCTCTTGGATTGGGAAGACCCCTCCTAGTTTCCTCCGCTGTTCTTGTATTGGTCTGCTGTGTTTTTCAATGAGTACCTGCTGTCTTTCTGAGACTTATCATATTCTCAAATACGCCAAATGCCTGGTGGCTTCCCTCTGCCTTCTCCAGCACAGACACTTATTCCAGGCAGATTGTGTGACTAAGATCTTCACCAACTTGTATTTTGAGATTCGTGGGGTATCTTGTTATCTACTTTCGTTGAAAACATTGCTAATATGCTTTGCAAAATTAAACTTTTAATTTTAATATATTAGATTCACATGTACTTATATGAAATAGTGTGGAGATCCCATACACTCTTTATCCAGTTTCCCCTAAATATAGTATTTTGTAAACTCTAGTAATCTATCCCAGTTTGGATATTGACATTGATATAATCAAGATACAGAACATTTCCATCACCATAATCTCCCTCATCTGGCCCTTTTATAGCCACATGCATTTCTCTCCCATTTCCAATCCTTCCTTAATCCCTGGCAACCATTAATCTGTTTTTCATTTCTATAATTTTGTCATTTCAAAAATGTTACATAAATGAAATCATACAGTATATAACCTTTTGAGATTGGATTTTTTCACTCAGACTAATTCTCTGGAAATTCATCTAAGTTGTTGTGTGTATCTCCAATTTTTTCCTTTTTATTGCTGAGCATTATTTCATGATATGTTTGTACTACTTTTAGTTTCCAGTTTTTGGCTATTATGAATAAAGCTGCTATAAACATTCACGTATGGATTTCTGTGTGAACACATTTCTCTGGGATAAGTGCTCAGGACTGTACCTGCTGGGCTGTATGGTGGTTGCATGTCTAGGTTTTAAAGAAACTGCCAAACTGTTTTCCAGTGTAACTTAACCATATTAATTTCCACCAGCAATGAATGAGTGATCCACTTTCTCTGCAACCTCATCAGCACTTGGTATTGTCCCTATTTTTAATTTTAGACATTCTGATAGGGTGTGGTGATATCTGACTGTGATTTTAATTTGCATTTCTCTAATGGCTAATGATTTTGCACATCTTTTCATATCCTTATTTGGTATCTGTATATCCTTCGGTGAAGTGTCACTTTATGTCTTTTGCTCATTTTCTAATTGGATTGTTTGTTTTTTTACTGTTGAATTTCAAGAATTCTTTGTATATATCTGGGTATTAGCCCTTTCTCAGTTATGTAATTTGCAAATATTTTTTCCCAGTTTGTAGCTTGTCTTTTCATCGTCTTAAGAGGGTCTTTTGCAGAGAAAATGTTTTTACTTTTGGTGAAATCCAATTTTTAATTTTTCCTTTTATGAATCATCTTTCTGGGGTTCAGTCTAAGAACTTTTTGCTTAGCCTTATATTCTGAAGATTTTTTCCTAAAAGTTTAATAGTTTTACATTTTACTTGTTAGTCTATGATCCATTTAAAGTTAATTTTCATATAATGTGTTATACGTTTTGCTTGTGGATGCCTAATTGCTCCAGCAGCCTTTATAGAAAAGTTTACTTTTCCTTTACTGAATTCCTTTTGTACCCTTGTCAAAAATCTGTTGTGCATATGGTATGGGTTTATTTCTGGGCTCTTTATTCTATTCCCTTTATCTATGTGTCTGGACCTCCACAAATACCACGCAGTCTTGGTTACTCTAACTATATAATAAGTCTTGAAACAAGGCAGATGGATTTCTTCTGTATTATTTTTCCTTTTCAAAAGTGATTTTACCTCCTGAGGTTCCTTTGCCCAACCATATAAATTTTAGAATAGTCTTGTCTGTATTGAAAAAAAATCTTGCTGGGATTTTGATAGGAATTGAGTTGAATCTGCTTATCAATTTGGAAGAATCATCATCTTTACTATGTTGAATCTTCAAATCCATGAATGCAGTATATCTCTTTTCACTCCTATACCACTAAGTATTATTTAGCTGTAAAGTTACTTTTTGTAGATGCTCTTTATTAAGCTGAAGAAGTTCCTCTCCATTCTTCTTTTTTTGAGCATTTTATCATGAATAGGTGTTGAATTATGTAACGTAGTACTCCATATATGTACATCATTGACTTGGATGATATTTTTCTTACAGCTGTGTTTTCTACTGGTTGTCAAATGAGCTATATTCTTTCCATTTATTGTCTACATAAAGTCTTTGAACATGGACTCTACAGCATCTATTTCCTTCGTTTCCAGGTTCCAACATAAATTATACCATTTAAGCTACTTACGTACTTATCTGGTCTATGCGTCACAGAGTTTAGTTTTGTTATGAGAGTGTACTTGCATTTAGTTCCCTTTTATACTCCTAGTGCCTTTTTTCTCTTACACAAGTGGTGCAAGTACTTGAACTTACAATATTTATACATTCTCTGTTACCATCTCTTCCTGTGCTGCAGCATCTGTTCCTGGAGAGGCCTGTTGTGCTGTGTGTTTCCTCTAACACAAACCCTCCATGTTATTTGAGGGCCAGGTCTGCATTTAAGGTTTTTCAGGCTGACACAGTCTTCATTAATGAAACATTCAAAAGCCATAATTGTGTTATTCTTTAAGAATTACCCATAAACAGAATCATGACTTATTTCCCAAATATTCTGCTTCTCAAATCACCTATCAGAGTGTATTTCTATACTTGGAAAGTTTCTTTTGCTGTCAGAGCTTGAAGCTTTTTCTCTTAGCTTATCTAGTTTACTGCTAGGTAGAGTGATTTGGCTGTCTCAGTTTCCTAGTATTTCCTCTCTATCAAAGGACATTAGAACTGCTTGGAGTTGACCGTGTAATAAACACCCAGCATCTTGCATATTTCATTTTCTTTGCTGTTGTGCAAGAAGAGCAAGTTCTGCTTCCTCTGCTGACAAACTTCTAAGCCTTCTTGAGTCAGACAATTGCATTGATAATTTAGCAGAATATTGTTAATGTTTTATCATAATATAGTCAATTCAATTTGTATTGATTAGGAGTATATTCACTATTAACTATACAAAATTTTTATAAATCTCAGAAGCATGGTAGATATTTTTTTCTCAAAGGGGATTAAATATGAAATGTATCAAAGTTTTCACCTTAGAAGATAGCAATGAAGGTCTTTTTCTCCTTTTGTTTCCCTGAAGATTTTAATATTTTAGAATCATTTTACCTTTTAAACAAAGTCATACGTGGACATAGTTTAAAATATCAGGTATTTCTATAAGGTTTGTAATAGAAAGCAGCAGACCTCACTGCCTCCTCTTTGTATCTTTCCAGACACAAACTCTATTGGGTAGCCCCATTTTCCAAGGACAAAAATAGAGGCTTAGAGAGGTTAATTAACACACCTAAGTTCACGTGGGCAGGACGTGATGGAGCTGTGATAAGATCTCAAATCTTTTTGACCCCAGAGCCAGTGCTCTGAGCTGTACTGCTTCTCACTTACAAGATGTATGCATTTCCTATTTCTGTCATAACAAATTACCACAAATTTAGGGCCATAAAACAACACAAATTTATTCTCTGACAGTCTTGGAGGTTATAAGCCTTCAGTGGGGCACGTGGGGCAAATCAAGTGTTTGAAGGTTTGTGTTCCTTCTGGAGGCTCTGAGGAGAATCTATTTCTTACCTTTCCAGTTTCTAGTGGCCACCTGCGCTCCTTGGCTTGTGGTCCTTCCGGCACTCACTTCGCTCTGATCTCTGCTTCAGTCATCACATCTCCTTCTTTGATTCTCCTGTCTTCCTCTTTCAATTACAAGGACTCTTGTGATTATTTTGGGTCCACCCAGATAATCCTGGATAATCTTCCCAATTCAAGATCCTTAATCACAAATACAAAGTCCCTTTTGTCACGTAAGGTAACATATTCACAGCCTCCAGGGATTCAGATGTGGAAATGGCACTACTCTGCTTACCATACTGGCAAGAGTTTCATCTGAATGACCCATAGTAAATGCAAAATACCTGAAATGGAAATATTCCTTTCTCCTTAAACTCTCTATCTGTCTTGCCATCCTTAGTGATTGGAATCTCCCCTCCTGTTCTTCAAGCATCTTCTACCCTTCCGCTTCTCCTCTCTCCCAAATACATCAGACAGAAGCACATCATCTTTCATCTGCTTCTTCACACCTCTTTGACCCTCTGTATCGCCCTGACCTTACTTTAGTTTTGGCTCTATCATGTCTGGCCTATTTTGCTCTAACACCATCTAACGCTTTCCCTGTGTCCTTCTAACCAATCCTTCCCACCAGAGTATTCTCTCCAAAATGTGGAACTGCTCATGGTACTTTCCTTATTATCAACCTGTGTAATGGCCCCTTCTGTCTGCAGAATAACATCCTAAGTCCTTAGTCTGATGTATGAGACAACCTTTGAGCTTCATGTGTCCCCCCCGCTCCCCGCTTTACCAATCCTAAACTACACTCACCTCCCTCAAAACCCATGTCTTTCCCTGTCTCCACGCCTCTCGAGCATCATTAGACTTGGAAGCCATTCTCCATGTCCTTCTGGGTCAGCTTGAGTGTCTTTTCCACTAGAAAGTTTCCTAATCCTTGTGAATCTAGAGTATTTTAGATTTATTCCACTGAGCCCCCTTGTCTGTTCTTGTGTTTTCTGGATGTTAAGCATCTTATTTATTTATCTATTTTTATGTCTTCAGAGTTTAGCTGAGTGTCCATCACACAAGTGCTTAGTAATGAATGATTATACTTCATTGCTCCTGCCTTGTTTGTTATCAACTTCCACCAATAAAAACAATTCAGTTCTTGTCCCTGTTGCCACATCACATCCTCAGGGAAATAACAAAGTTTGTTAAGTTTCTAAACCTCTTCCACCTGGGGCAATCCTTTACCATTTCAGATCTTGTCCCCATCCTCCTCCCTATCTGCTCTGATTGCAGATTCTAATTTTTGTGGCTCTAGGTCATGGAGGCTCCATGTCTCTTATGTTCTGACTCGTCTTGATCATGCCAGCATTGATTTATCCTGATCACGCCAATCCTACTTGTCTCTGTTGTTCTTTAAGTGTTTTGTCCTTAATTTGAAGACACAACTTTTGATGGATTCTCAGTGGGAGGGGTTCTGGTTTCCCCTCCATGTTCAAAAACGATCATCTTTTCTGCTTTTCATATGTAATTTCTAAGAGAGTAAGATTCAGTGGAGTGTCTTTGGCAGCAAGGTTTTGCCTGGAATTTGACCTGAATCTGCACTTCTGCCACCTTGCTCCATCAGGAAGCCTTCTTCTGTTTCATCGTTGTCCCAGGGAAGTGTGGTGACCTCTTAGAGTTGTGTCTCAGAATATGCTGTGGGAGGGGGCAAGTAAGGGGCGAGAGACAGTCACAGGTCTTCTGTGGGTAGGATTTTTGGGGCAGAAAGATGTCCTCATCTCTAGCATCCTCAATAAACCAGGGATGAGCTGAAAGAAGACCGGAGTTTCATGTTCAAGTCAGGGATATCACCATGATGCTAGATTAACCTTCAAATAAAATTCCAGTCAGAAAAAGTTCAGAAATTTAATCTCAAACTCGAGCCTGGTTTTGTTACGCAAAAGTCAGTCATTGCTCCTAGGATGTGATGTGCACATTGACCACCAGAGGTGATCGAGACTGAAATGTAAATTGATTTTCCCAAGTTCCTCTGTGGTGGGAATCCCCGTGGAAACCTGATGTTTTCTAAGGGACTTTCCCCACGTAGCCTTCGCGTCTCCTTCCTTTCACATGTTACCTCAATCTTCCAGGCTCTAAAAGGAGCGATGGGGGATACTGAAATTGAGAGGAGGGAGAAGAGGCGGTAAGAAGTTTCCAGACCAGCAGGCAAGCCCTCCAGTTTTTGTCTGTCACTGCCCGTCTCCTTTCCCTCAACACGCTCCCTCCTTAGGCTGCTGTTCTTAATTACCCCACTCACCCCTCATCGCTGAAGTCTCCAGCTGTAGCAATAGGGGCCTGGGTCAAAGACAAACTGATTTAATGTTCCATAAAATGGTCGCATGGATACAAAACAAAATCTGGTTAATTAAAACTTAAGAGTTACAAAAAGCAAGTCCATATGACAAATTGGCTATTCTGTGACCTCAGGGCACTGGCCAGCCTCCCAATCACCCTGAGATGTCCCCAGGGACCTAAACACAGGCTCTAAGGCATAGAAGAGGTAATGGAGATGATGCAGTTCAACCCATGCGTTTTGCTGAATATAATGTAGTCCCACTAGAACTGAGCTCCAGGAGGGCTTTTCTTTTTTCATTCATGTTCCGGTGTCTAGAACAGTCCCATGAAATAAATACTTGTTAATGGAAGAATGAAGTAGAAACATCCGGGCCATACTGGCCTAAAGAGCTTATCTAGGGTCATATAACCTGTGAGTGGCAAGGCCAGTTCTAGAACTCAGGTTTTCTGACTTTCAGGCTGGTGCTCCTTTCACTAATTTGTAGGATACCAACAATATTTCTATTCTGAGTCTTTTAGTCCCAATTTTTGAATGAAAGTCTTCATCCCCTCTTAAGGCAGTTTAGTCACCAGAGAACTGGAAAGATTTCCTTCTCTCATAAGGATCTAAAGGATATATATCCTTTTCTTTCTTCCATCTTGACCATGTTCATTAGAGTCCTCTCTTTCCTTTCCTATCTCCCCCCCCATGAATAGATTTGTTAGCATTTATACCTTATCTGAATATGAATATTTATATAAATATGCACACATGTATATACATGTACATACATATGCATAGATAGATAGATATACACATACACAATCATCATTCTATGGTGTTTCTTGAGAGACATTAACATTTCTGCCCTTGTTTACTCTACAATATGCTACATGAATTCTTCATGTGAATTACAACTTGACTGCAAACCAATTTCTGCAACTCTGCAATTCATACTTAGTATTTTTCTCAAATTAGGGGCTCATATTTGAAGCCATCATTTGTTTGTTTGTTTCCTGACCATGATGTTTTGCACAGAGCAGCCACACGGGTCTCCACTCTAACTCACTGCCGTGCAATGAGAAGAGCGGCTAAAAGCCAGCCAGGTGCTCACTTGGATTGCCTGGGTGGTGAGCTATCTGGCCCAGGGGACTCTTCTGCCAGCCCAAGGGGCTGATATGAGACAAACCTTCAACGTCCCGTCATACCAGAGGATTTACAACTTCCCATGGGCTGAAGTTCCCAAGATACTGGCAGTGGGTGTTCCCAGACAACTCTTGTAAATTACTGTGCCAAAATCCTCTCTTCTTGACCCAGAATAATCTGAGTATCCTCCTGACAGGGCCAGCTTCTTGCACGTGCCCTATAAAAGGTGGAGCAATGAGGAGGTGAGATACCTGCCCTGGAATAGATGCTCAATGTTTGTCCAGGCTCAGATGCCCTCTCTGTGGGAAGGGGGAGGGTGGTGACTGTGCCTTTCCTCCGTGGTTGACCCTTGGCCTTAAAAGTTTCCCACTTCTCCCGTGAATCCTTAACTCATGCGTGGAGACCCTGTGTATAGCAGCAATCATCACTGTGTTCCACACTCATTTCCATCTTTTCTGGAGGAATACTGCCCTCCTCTGTGAGCCCACACCCATGCTGGGCCTACAAAATGAGTTTTGGCTATTGATGCATAACAAACCTTTGTGCTACTTTTGTGTGGTAACAGAGAAGCTGAGACAAGAAAATACATAAACTTTCCCTCCTCTTTCTTCCTCCCTCCCTCCCTTCATAAATCTATCTAGCTATCATCTTCATCATCATCATCATCTATTGTATATCATCATCTATCTCTGTATCTATCTCTGTATCTCTGTATCAATCTATTGTCTTCGTCATCTATCATTTATCAGTCTTTTATCTATCTCTGTAACTATTTATCTGTCTGTCTCCTATCATCTTTTTATCGAGAGATGGTCTACGATATTGGTTTAGAGCACAGACTCTGGACCCACAATATCTGAGGTTAAATGCCAGGCCTGCCATGTAATGATTATGTGAACATAGACACGTTTTTTGACATGCCTAAATTGCTATATCTATAAAATGAGAATGATAGTATTTGATTCTATATGGTTTTTATGAGGATTATTATTTCTTAAGTGCATAGAACAATGCCTGGCACTCAGAAATGTTAAATATCTATTAAACAAAATAAAATTTTATTACACTACACATATTGTGTATTATGACATAAAGATACATGTATTTAATATAGACATGTCAATGTATATTACATTAATAAATTAAATCAGCTTGAACATATTAGAGAAGAACGATAATAGGACAAAAGCCAAAATGGTCTCTCAGTGTGTAGTTTGTTCTGAGCGTGAGATGGTAAACAGCTGTCTCTCCTGAGCTTTCAAACACAGACTCTTTTTTGTGCCTCTGGATTTGGGAACCCTGTTCCAAGAACAGAGCTGTGTACATGCGCTTGTGGACTTGTTATGTCAGGACCCCTGTGGAGACACACGGGTATAGGCAGATGGGGACTGACCAGGCAGGACATAGAGGAATGATTTGAAATGGTTAGATGTGCCTGAGTTTAAAGAGAGGTATCAGGAGCTCACAGTTCATTATGTGATAAACTCTAGATTAGATAAAAGAAACACATTTCTCTTTTTGATAGTCATATAAAAAATTGAAGCCATACTCATTCTACTTCAAAGTAACATGTAAAGCTTCTTATTGCAAAGTCTGTCTATTGCTCTTGATAACAATAGACCTCTGGGGTGTATATATTTTTTCAAATGTGGAAACATGGTGCATCTAGTAATATAGGTTGCTCATTAGTTTCCACAAAATGAGAAAGAAAATACTCCTTTTATTTTCACTGTGTAATTTGAAAGAGAAAATTTGTGGCAAAAAGTGTAGTTAAATGATACATAAGTAATTAATGAAACTGGTGTCCAAAGATGGTATGGGTTAAAATGTATAAGCCTCAAAAACATTACACAGCAATTGAATGATTAATTAATAATTGCTAATTAAGGAAACAGTATGTTGCAGACTATTTAAGATTACTGAGGTTGGTAGAAATAAAACTACAGAGTAATTTCATCATATATTTCTTGATTTCCAAATGAGATATAAAATAAGACCTTGGGTCCTCTGGTAGTAGAGGAAAGTTCTGATGTAAACACTGAACTCTATCCACAGAACCTAGATTCTGAGAGATCCTGATAAAAGAAGTTGGCATCTTCTTGGCATTTGTCCCTGAGAATATTCCAAAGCTGAGAGAATCTGGATTTACACAGATAGTGTTCACCAGGGAAGTCTCTCTGGACTGTTCCCCACTCCCTCAATCCATATTCACTGCTTATCCTTTTCTGCCTCCTCCTTCCACCTCCACATCTGTCTACACTATGCTTATTGCCAAATAGGGTGATTAGAAGGACTTTACCTAGAATCAAGATATTTTCCTGGGTCCCCTTACTCTCAGACATTTCTCAGCAGTGGCTGCCTTTAATAACAGAGCAGAGATGAGGGCCACGTCAAGGAGAAAGCTAGAGAGGGCTGGAGCAGGAACCAGCTGGCCCTGTCAGATCAGGTTTCAGCCATTCTTACAAGACATCTGAGCTATAAATTCTGTTATCACTTAAAGAGTCTGTGTAAAGTTGTCTCTGAGAATAGGAAATTCCAAGTACTGAAGAAGTCCAGGTGACAAAGCCAAGCAGAACTGAAGTTTCTATGGCTCCTGAGGACAGGAAACATGCCAATGCCTCTGCTTTCTCAGTGGGGCATGGGGTGAGAGGAGGTGGGCATGTGGATGGGGGTTAGGTGAGGACTGTGTGATGCATTCTAGGACTCATATTTCATATTCTCTCAAAGAAAATATTTTTTTTTCAAAGATTGGCACCTGAGCTAACATCTGTTGCCAATCTTTTTCTTTCTTCTTCTTCTCCCCAAAGCCCCCCAGTACATAGTTGTATATTCTAGTTGTAGGTCCTTCTGGTTGTGCTATATGGGACGCCACCTCAGCACGGCTTGATGAGTGGTGCCATGTCTGCATTCAGGATCTGAACCGGTGAAACCCTGGGCTACAGAAGCGGAGCTCGTGAACTTAACCCCTTGGCCATGGGGCCAGCCCCTTACAGAAAATTCTTTCCTGAAGTAATCCTACCAAAACATACATCCTATGGCAGTCTGGGTAGGTGTCTCTCCTTTGAGCTTCCAGAGAACACATTTACATTCTGAGGGGATACTGTTCATCATCAGCTCACTATTGGTGGAAGCCCAGTGACAGTTTTTTATTTTTCCCTCTAGTAATGTAAAAATGTGAGTTCTTTCCCATTCTTTCAATGTAGGGATGCTTAATTCCTCCTCTTGCTACCAATGAAAACTCCTAGCTCTTTCTTACTTCTTGATTTACTCCTCCTTAGGTTCTACTCTTGGGTGATTTATTTATTTGTTTGTTTGTTTATTTCTTGTAAATACTCCAGAGCACATTTAGGTTCACAGAAAAATAAGGCAGAAAATACAGAGAGTTCTCATATACTCCTGCCCCACATGTGCACAGCCCCCACGCTATCAACATCCCATAGCAGAGTGGTACATTTGCTACAATTGATGAATCTACATTGACACATCATCCCCCAGAGTTCTAGCTTATGTTATGCTCCACTCTTGGTGTTGTACATTATATAGCTTTGGACAAATGTATAAGGACACGTGTCCACCATTACAATATCACACAGAGTAGTTTCACTGCCCTAAAGCTCCTCTGTGCTCTGCCTACTCATCCTTCCCTCCTCCTTAACCACGGCAACTACTGATCTTTTTAGTCTCACCACAGTTTGGCCTTTTCCAAAGTGTTATATAGTTGGAATCATACGATATGTAACTTTTTCAGAGGGCTTCTTTCACTTAGTAATGTGCATTTAAGATTCCTTTATGTTTTTTCCTGACTTGAGAGTTCATTTCTTTTTACTGCTGAACAATATTCTATTGTCTGGATTAATTTTTGAATATATAAAGATGTCTTTAGGAAAAAGCAGAAAAAATTACTGGCAGACTTCGCGTTTCTATTTGTCTTTATAAGATGTGACAGTCAAGTATTAGGGTGGAGATGTTTGCTCTGGTTTCCACTAGGATAAAATTAAAATTCTTTACCATGTCTTACAAGATCTTTTTTCTATAAATTTTCCAGTCTTGTTCCAGCCATACTGAGCTTCTCGTTCTTTGAACGCTCCAAACTCATACCCTCCTCAGGGACTTTGCACTCTTTCTTGTCTGGAATTCTCTTTCTTCAGATCTTAATGTGATAGAAAAACAAAAGGAAATATTTGTTGCATCTACTGGAATCTAAGCCCCATGGGACAGGGACCATACCTGTTTTTTTGTTTGTTTGTTTTTAGTGGCTAAAAACAACAGCAATCCTTTTATTACTATCACACATTTCTGGGGGTTGGCTCGGCTCAGCTAGACAGTTTATGCTCAGAATTTCTCATGCAGTTTTTGCTCAGACTCTCTCATGTGTCTGGGGCAAGCACCATCTGAAGGCTCACTCCTTCACTTGTCTAGCTCCTGGGCTGGGGAGGCTCAAATGGCTGGGGGCTGGAACAGCTGAGGCGCCTTGGGCGTCTCCTTCTGTCTTTACATGGTGTCTCTGCATGCAGCTTCAGAGTGGCAAAACTTGCTTCAATCAGTTCTGGACTTCAAAGGTCTGTGTCCCAAGTGAGAGAGCCAGGTGGAATCACCACACCTGTTTTTCTTATATATTTTATCCCTGGCACCTAGTACACTGACTGATACATAAAGAGTGCCAAAATATTTATTGATTAAGAACGTTTAGTATGTTTCTCCCAGTAGAATGCATGCACAATGAGGGTGGCTATTTTATCTGTATCCTCAGCTTGTAGAAAGCATATTTTAGGTATTCAATAGATATTTGTCAAATGCATATTACATTCTTCAGATTGATCTTCTTTGAATTTTTTTTAAAATTTCAAAACCCAGAAGACTATGGGTAATAGTGTGAGCCAAAGTCAAACACTATAGAAAGACTCTCCTTGTAAAAATATTTTTTCTATGTCTATAATGAACCTCAAAGTTATCTGGATACTTATAACAGGGGTACGAGGGACATGTCTGATCAATGCGGGGTCTCTATTCTCAATTGATTCCAGGACTGCATGCTTAATTGTATATGATATATGAAACATAATGGGTGTTTATTTGCTAATCATCAGCATTCATTAATTCAAGGATTTGTTGAAAAATTACTTGAATGATTTATGTGGGATTCTATTTCCGCAATAAAAATTAAAGGGATTATTCAGTAATTTATTAGGAGAGGTGTCACTGGGGGTTCATATATATATGTATCTATTTATTAACGTAACATTTATAACATAAAATCAGTTAATGTATATCATTAAATAAGCTCATACTTAATATTAATATGCAATATAGATGCATGTTTTGTATCAATTTGCAAGACAATTGTGAGGGAGCATTATGATCACTATCACTCTTCTGATTCAATTGACAGCCCTCAGGCATATTCTTGGCTATGTATTTAATAGAGTGTACAAAAGTTGTATTATTTGAAACTACGTCATTTTGTTTTTTCAATATTTTGATCAAATGATACTCTTGTTAGTATAAATGACTGAAGTATCATGTGTAGTTCAAGACTGATTATCAAAGGTACATCATTAAAAAATATATAGGCTGTGATTTGAGGCAAGTTATTCAAGCTAAAGGATGGTTTTCTTCTCTGAAAATTTAAATAATAATAATTGCCTTATAATTTATTAATGAGATTACATGAAGTAATATATCTTAATGTATAGTACAGTGTCTGGCATCCACTGGATCTAAATATGATGGCTATCGTTGTTATACCACAAGAAATAATAATATTGATAATTATAGTAGTAGTTATGTGTCTGTCTTTCTCTGGGCTGTATTCATATTTCCAAGAGCTCCTATAAACCTTCATTTTAAATCTTTTACCTCCTGTTTTACTTCCCATTTCTACTTTAGTGACTGGGTTTGTCAATAGCCTCAGAGGTAGCAAGACATCCCTCAGAAACTAATTTTTTCTGTAGAGCATGCTCTGAATTTTGATTAAGTAAGACATGAGTTGAGAATGCAGATAAGTGATTAAATAACTCGATGAGCTTTACTCAACTGTCTATCCATCACGACCTCTATTTTGCCCCCTCTAAGAGCACACAACAGAGTTTGTTTCTGGGGAAAACGAACTACTATGTTTTCAGTTATAAGTTTCTCTCAGGATCTGCAATTAACATGTCATATACACCATTTTTTTCATCTTAATAATAAGCCTATCAAGTAGTTACTGTCTAGACTTCAAAGTGAAGAAGCCTGAGGGTAATAGAGATTATGCAATTTGTTGAAGGTCAGAAAGTTTATAAATTCTCTAACTGTGATACAAATATATTTTCTCAAAATCTGTCATCATTTACACTATATCCTGTGGAGTCTTATAATGCTGAGTCAAGGAAGAAAATGAGGATCTTTTTGACAGTTATCTTCTCTCCCAGGGAATATCATTATTTCGGGGAAGAAATATTCCACCTCGCCATCATCAAACCCTAAATATAAGAACTGGAGAATTTAAATAAATGTCCCAGGAAGAAATACTCCGAATCACTTTCTTCTTCTGGTTCCTGAAACTCCATGCACATCTTCAGCATATAACCAAGTTCAGTGATATTTGGTGATGACCTAGTGCTGAACAGCATGTAGATGCTCTGTGAATAATTTTTGAAATGTGAACTTTCATTAGAGATATTTACCCAGGGCTGGTTCTGTGGCTTTATGGTTAAGTTCAGTGTGCTCCGCTTTGGCAACCCAGGTTTGTGGATTCAGATCCCGGGCACAAACCTACTCATCAGTCATGCAGTGGTGGCAACCCACATATAAAGTAGAGGAAGACTGGCACAGATGTTAGCTCAGGACTAATCTTCCTCAGAAAAAAAATGTTTACCCAGAGACAAAGAGAACTTAAGTTGTTGGGTTGACTGGCTTTTTCCTAGGAAGTGTCCAATCCTAAAATTCATAGGTCTCCTAGTTTTCACTTTCTGAAAAGTGAAACATCAGGTTAATTGGTGGCAGCTGTGCTGACTGCCAATGCTTTTGTTAAATTGTTTCTGTTTCAAGTCTGGAAAAATGACTATGACAACCCTCAGGAACCCTTGGACCCTAGTTGGAATTGTGATGGTTGTTATGGTGCTGAGGACTTCCACAGCCCACCACAGAGTTGCTCCAAGTAAGGGCTGGACTGATACCTCCAGAGATCTCAGATCCTGGAATTAATGTCTTGGGGGCGCTGTGGCTTAGGGTTGGGCGTGTTGCGCTCAGACAAAATCCCAGATTGAATTTGGAAGAGCTCTGATCACGGTCCAGATTTCTCCTCCTCAGGAAAGAGAATTTTATTAGATTCCTTCTTTCAACCTCTGCAGTGGAGGGAGGATAGTTTCTCTCAGAGAAAAGACTGGGATCTCAGAATTGGAAGAACAAGAGAAAGTACATTTCCATACCAGTTGCAGGACAAAAAGCATATGGGACCACTTGAGAAGCATTAAGAAAGCTCAGAGAGTAAATGAAAAGGATTTGCCACCCAAGGGACTTTCTGGGTCAAGTAGTGTTCATGTACTATTGGACTCTGGGTTGGAGAAATTCAAAACAGCACTGGTCTCCGTAGCTTCACTATCTGAAGAGCACAGATGCCCATTCCTTGAGTGTAAGCAGTGGGTTCACAGAGATAGTGTTGTAGGGTCTGAGAGGGAAAACGGGATGAGGACAGGCAGTGACTGTCATTAATTCTGAGTTTATGTACAAACGAGTCAGTATTGATGGTGAATAAGGCTATGAGAATGGTGAGAAAACAAGGGAATTAATATTTATTTTCACCCACTAAATCTCAAATGCTATAACAGTACCATGAGACAAACTACCTCACTTAATCTTCCCAGAAGTCACAGCGCACACACACACACACACACACACACACAGTGATTACTCTAGGGTAAGTATTATCCCTCATTTTATTTACATTAGTTATTTTGATGTATAAGATAACACAGACATTATATTAATAAAAGTTTCAAAGAAATAACCAAATAACCAATAACCAGGTAAAAAAGCCTGAATATTACCAGCATTCTAAAAGACTCCCACGTGCCTCTTCCTAATTACACCGTCTTCTATCTCCCTGAGGTAAGCACTATTATGACTCTTGTAATCCTAATTTATATAGTTTTTAACATATGTGAATGTATCCTTAAACAATATAGATTAGTATTTTACCCTTTAAATGTTCTATAAATGTTGCATTTTGTCTTGCTTCTTTTGTTCAATATTATGTTTGAGAAGGTCTACCATAGATCTTTCATATCACAGAAGGTCCATCTATGTTCATTGTCACGTAGTAGATTCCATTTTGTGAGGGTACAACAGTGTACTTACCCATTCTAATGTTGATGGACATACGGGTTGCTTTCATATATTTTTACTTGTATCTGGATCATAGACCAGAGTATATAGTCAGATTGGAATTGATGGGTCAAGAGGGCATGTGCATCTTCAACTTTACAAGAGAATGTCTGTCATTCAAATTGATGGTCCTTTGTGCACTCTCAAAAGTAGTTTATAAAAGAACCCAATTCTTGGTAGGTTTGGTATTTTAGACTTTTTAAAAGTTCCCTTATCTGATGGGTATAAACCGGTATTTCATTGTATTTTTAACTTGCATTTCTCTGATTACTAGTCATTTTTCTTATCCACTGGTATTTACTCTTTTTTGAAGTACCTATTTGGAGATTTTCTTATTTTTTTCCTATGATATTATCTGTATTTTTCTTATTTTATTTTTAAAAGATTCAAAAATATATTCTGAATCAAGTCCGCTGTCAGTACATGCTTTGCAAAGACTTGTTTGTACTTTGTGACTTATCTTTTTAACTCTCTTTATGATATCCTTAGATAAGAAGAAGTGACCTTGGGGCGATCTCACTTTATGGCAGTTGAAGCCTTACTGTACATGGGTGGGAGTGGAGGAAATAATGGTCTGGAGCTGCTCACTCATTTCCTTTTGGAGGGTGAGATCAAGATTGAGAAATGCAATTTTCCCACTACCCAGGTTAGTGAGTTTTTCTTTCCTTTTCTCTTTTCTTTCTTGCTGATGACAGCATACCTTGAGGTCCACTCACAGGTATTATTCCAACTCTTCTTGCTCAGAAATGTGACACACGTGGAATGGAAAAGGAGTCGAGTGGGCTTGTCTGGGCAATCTAATGCGCTTTTGTTATTTTGTCCTTAATTCTTGGCACATTCGTAACCTGTGAGTTGGAACAGGGGAAAAGTCTGGAACATTCTGCATAGTTTCTGCAGGAAACTTCAGAGATCGTTTCCCAGAATAAGATCCAACCTTTGGTTTCAGCCATTCAATGAAGCTTGGATGATGCCCCCAGATTCCAGTATTATGGAAAGTTGTGCTAATCTTGCTAGTAGGTGACGTGACAGGAATTACAATTCTTACCTGTCCAGTTCGTCCACGACCCGTGCTTCACCAAAGCATTTAGTTAATGCTCTTCTGCCTTCCACGTGCCCCTTCATGCTGAAGTTTTGTGTTCATTTTAGCAGAGTATCATCTTTACTCATTAGCAAGAGAGGTAATGAGAAGCGGGTGTTGATACAGTATCAACCTGAGTGTCCTGATCTGCAGACAGACCCCGAGGGAGGGCAGGGGTGAGTTTTCTTCAGGGATTGGTGTAATTTATGACTCTTCCTTCTCTTTCTTCCAGAATTCATGCACTGACCCCAAACATTCTTCTTCCTGGCATCTGTCACTTTTCCCCTGGTCTTGTCCTGCTGTTACTCTTGTCCACAGTTCTCAGCTTCCCTTCTATCAGGCCTGTGAGCAAGCCACATCTGCCAACTCTGTCAACCCTCATGGTCTGGCTCCCACAGAGACTGAGAAGCATTTGCAAAGACCTCTTTTTGTTTTTGTCTTTCCTGAATATCTGCCTTTGACTCTACTTTCCACCCTGTACTGGAGGCACTGCTCTCTGTGCTGCCTGCTGTGTCTGAACCACAGTGCTCTCAGTGGGCATTTCTGATCTTGTTCTCTTTCTGAAGACTGCCCAAGAATTAATTGTCACACTCTTTCAATAATTTTTTTCAAGATTAATAGATTTGTGAATCAGTTGGGTTTCCATTTCTGATTGAGTATGATGGTGGTGGTGAGGAAACACTGAGCAAAGAAAAGCTCAGATTCTCAGAACTCAAGTTCAGTTATACCACAAAGAGGGGACTATCCAGGCAAGGATTCTAAAAAGTGACGTGTCCCCATATTTGGTATAATTTAGTACCACATAAGAGTGTGAAATGAGGTATGAAATAAATTCAGTTTTCCATCTTCCACGGGACCTGGAAGCTGGGCTTGTGTGCAGCAGTATTTCTGGCTTCTACTACAGTCTGACGCAGAATTTGTGCAAGTGAAATTATTTTGTGCCAGTTGTGGCACTTAATGCCTCATGTTGTAGTGAACTGAACTTACAGCACAAATATCTTCTGTCAGGTGCACTGTGTACACTGGGGCCAAAAACAATGATTATTAATTAAATCTGATGTACTCATATGTATAGTTAGCAATGGAAGTTTTATTGGAAAGTGCTTTTTCGTTGCATATGATGAAAATCCTCCTAATACCACCTTAAGGGAAAAAATTATTTTTTTGTGTTCATGCAACTTAAAAATTCATATGTGAATTTGGCTTCAGGAAACTGCCAATATCCCAAGACTCAAATGAGATCTCCATCCTCCCTTCTCTCTTAGCTCCCTGTCACCTCTCTCCTTCTGTCCTCACTCCTTACTCTCAGTACACTTCTTTCTCTTTCTACTCTATCTCTCTGCCTGTCTGTTTGCTTCTCTTCGACTTTCTCTCCTTATCTCTTTTGCCATCTCTGTCTGTCTGAATGAGATTTCTTTCTCTGTCAATCTATTAGATAACTTTTCTGTCTTTCTGTCTCTGTCTCTGCATTTCTCCTTATATCCATACCTCTGTTTATGAATGTCTCTGTGACTGTTTCTCTCCTTTATTCTCTCTCTATGACTCTTTCTCACACATATATCTTAATTTACTGTCTCTATCTTTCAGAACATCTTTCTGTTCCCCTCTTTGCTTCTCAATCCATTGGCCTATGTGCCTTACTGTCATTTTCTCTCTGTCATTCTGTCTGTTCCTTGTCTTTACCTTTGTCTATCTTCCCTCCTTAAGCTGTTTATCTCTCTGCCTCTCTGTCTCTGTTCCTCTTTGTGTGTGTTTGCTTTCTCTTGCTTGTACTCTCTCTGTGTGTCTGAGTTCTGCTTTTCCCTGTTCATTTCTCTATTTTCACCTATGAGAGTCAAGCATTTTCCACATTGCTAGGAAAATGGTTATCTCATATTTTCAGCCCATCACTTGAATCGCAACAGACCATTATGTCAGCTCCAATTTATCAGTTTACCGAAAGCCCAGCTTGAGTGACAGCCGAAGTTTTCAACCAAGCACTTTAGCCACAGGGATGTCAGACTCTGATTGGCCAGGCTTTGGATTTGAATCTACTTCTGTCTCATGGATGGAGTCTTCTTTTTCCCCCAAATGAGGATGGGCAAATAACAAGATTGGATAGGTTACAGTAGTGGTAATAATAACACAACAACAACAATTATTATAATTCTTTATATAGTTCTGATATGTAAGTTTCTCTTTCTCTCTGCCTTTCTCTTTCTTATTTCTGGTAAGAAAATTCAGAAGATTCTCCCTCTCAGCAGAGTTTATGTAGTCTGTATATGACCAAAGCTTCCCTTGTCCCATTCTAAAGGGAGAAAATACCAAATCATATTGACCCTCAAGTCCAGGCTCTCTGGTGACATGAATTTCTTTTCTGATTTGAATGTGGCTCTTATTGGCTCTAGAAACAACCATGAAATGATAAATTCATCTCCTTTCAATACAGGAAGAAATGATAGCATAACCACAAGAAAACTATAATCGGCAAAGGAGGAAAAGGTTCAGAGCATGTCCTGCTTAGAGAGATGGCAGAAGAGTGAGGTTGGCCACACAACCCAGCTGGACCTTGGCTCCACTCCAGAGGAGGGTCTACATTGTTCCTCATCCTCCATTCCTCACCTCTGTGAGGTGGCACAGGGCAGGACTATTCTGTGCATTGCACAATTTAGTCATCCTCTTCATTTCGGTGTGTTTCATGGGGTCTTGGGGTGGGTGTGGGGCACATTGGATACTGAGGAATACCTTAGGCATTGTGCAATCCTAAATTCTTCATGAAATATTTTTTTCACCCTAATGGGGAATCTGTTGGGTAGCAACTAAAACTAAATTCTTGTTGAGTCAAGATCCTTAAATGTAGCCTCAATTCGTGTAGTTTCTCTCTTTCTTACAGGTTTAGGTGTCCCAAGCATAGTTGCAGCTCTTAAGTTTACCTGTTTCCTTCTCCTGTGAACGGGCGGAAAAGGGTGACAAGGAGACTGACAGTCCGGATCCATCTTCCCAGGTCACTTTCCAGCAAACAACTTTTTAAATGGGAGGCATTTGTACCTTTATCAGGAAAGAATCATATTACATTTGGAAGGTTCTTAGATGATCATTCTATGTACCCTTACACAAATATTTTTGTGACTTTTTCTGGGTATCAATTATTTCTCATTTTGTGTGTCACCTTTTTGTCTAAATTTACTTCCAACAATGTCTTTATGGGGCAGACAGTTCCATTGTCACTGGTTCCCTGTGGTGCACAACCATTTGACTCTCATTTATCTTGGATTTTAGGCCATGAGCAGAAAACATGGCTCCTAAATGTGAAAGAATTTCAGTCTAATAATGGAACCGAAGGATATAAAACAGAAAATCTCAGGCATGTACCCTCAGAAAAACAAAACTGAAGGACTGAGAAACTGATTTCCTGTAAATGCTTGATTTACAGAAAACTGATAATATTGGAATTTTCTTAAATGATAGGGGATTTGTCAGAGATTGCCTCATATCAACCTTGAGAAATTTTGCTTAGGGTTTCCAGAGGCCTGAACAAGAAATGACCCAGGTTGGATTGGTCTCACAAAATAAGCTAAATTGAGCTTTGTTTGTATGACCAGAGAAGTTTGGTCTGCTGGGGAATTTTCAGAGCTGGTCTCCATTTGTTTTTCATTGTAACAGACTCTAACTGAACTCGCTCCTCTTTACATTCCCTGCCCATACATACAGCCTACCGCAAACCCTCAAGGGACTCACCTGTAGCCTGCTACAGTTTGCATGTCCTGAATTGCAATTTCTGGTATTCCTGAATTAATTAATCTTTTTGACAATTTTGAGCTTGCCTCAGTTTACCTCTGTATTTAGGTTGACATAAGAAATACGATTAGTATTTATGCTTTTGGATGAATTGGCTTGAAGAGAAATTTGATTCTTTCTTGTTGAATTACACCATTTTTTTTTTTGAGGAAGATTAGCCCTGAGCTAACATTTGCTGCCTATCTTCCTCTTTTTGCTGAGGAAGACTGGCCCTGAGCTAATACCTGTGACCATCTTCCACTATTTTATATGTGGGACTCCTACCACAGCATGGCTTGCCAAGCGGTACCATGTCCGAACCTGGGATCCGACCCAGAGAACCCCGGGCCGCTGAAGCAGAATGTGCACACTTAACTGCTGCGCCACCGGGCCGGCCCCAACACCAATATTTTTAATGTTAGAATCTTAGTAGCCTCATGATCTTAGTACAGGAGATATTTTATTCAGCTGATATGTTCCCACATAATACGAATTGCTATTCCTGACATAAAGGACACATTTCCATCTAAACTCAAATGGTTGTATGTCTTAGTTTCTGCCATATGTTAAAACCAAATTTCAGGTAGTAGTTTTAGTGTTAATCAAGAGTCTTTCTGTTATAATCATTAGGAAACTTCGTCAAACAACAATAAGTGAAGAGAGAGAAAAGAGAGAGCGAGCGAGCAAGAGCGAGAGTGTGATTGAGAGAAACATTGGTTTTCGTATCAGATCACACACTTGTTTCTCTGTTCCATGTCTCCGTCTCTTAGCTTTGTTTCTCCCAGTGTGTTGGCCTTATTTTCTCTTACTTTTTGCTCAACATTGTGGATGTGTCACATCTTCCAGTTATATTATCCCTGAATCAAGGGGGCTTTTGTAATAACTCCAGGTAGAAAAATTCCAGGGAAGGATAATATTGACCACACTGGGCCACACACTCATCCTTGAATCAAGCATTCTCTTCATTGTTAAGGTATTTGATAGGCTAGGTGGAGGTCAGTTGCCCACTGCTGTATTCATGGGGATGTAATCTCTTATCAGAAGGAAAAGGAGGGAAGTTACTGGGAAACATATGCAATACTTATTGGAGTTACATACTAGAGAATTTCTTGCACGCACCTCCCCAATATACATGCTACTGCTGTCTACTTCTGAGGGGAAAAACACAGTTGCCAAAGTTAGGGGCATCATTGTACTGATAGCATTTGAGATTTGTTGTGTTCGTATGAGCCTATCTGGTTATAAACTATTTCTTTTTATTGATATAGAATTGCCATATAACATTATGTTAGCTTCAGGTGTCCAACATAATGATTTGATATATGTATGTATTGTGAAATGATCACCACAATAAGTCTAGTTAACATCCATCACACAGATAGTTATAAATTTTTATTTTCTTGTGAAGAGAACTTTTAAGAGCTACTCTCTTTGCAATGTTCAAATATATTGTACAGTATTATTAACTATAGCCACTATGCTATACCTTACATCACCAGGAATTATTTACTTATAACTGGAAGTTTGTGCATTTTGATGATCTTCACTCATTTCACCCATACCCTACCTCCCACCTCTGGCAACCACCGGTCTGTTCTCTGTATCTACGAGTTCAGGATTCTTTGGCCAGGGGTTCCGCATATAAGTGAGATCATATGATATTTGTCTTTCTCTGTCTGACTTATTTCACTGAGTATAACGCCCTCAAGTTTCATCCATGTTGTTGCAAATGTCAGGGTTTCCTTATTTTTAATGGCTGAATAATATTTTGTAATATATATATATATTACACAACATAATATAATATATATATATCTGTCACATTTTTTAAAATCCATTCATCCATCAATGATGGATTCTTGAGTTGTTTTTCTGTCTTGGCTATTTAAACCAACATGGGGGTGCAGATATCTTTTTGAGTTAGAGTTTTCATTTCCTTTGGATAAATACTCAGAAGAGGAATTACTGGATCATGTGGTAGTTCTATTTTTAATCTTCTGAGGGACCTCCATACTGATTTCTATAGTGGCTGCACCAATTTTCATTCTCACCCACAGTACACAAATGTTCCCTTTTCTCCACATACTCACCAGCACTTGTTATTTCTTGTCTTTTCTGTAATAGCTAATCTATCAGGTATGAGGTGACATTTCATTGTGGTTTCAACTTATATTTCTCTGTTGATTAGTTATGTTGAACACCCTTTCATGTACCTGTTGGCCACATGTATGTCTTCTTTGTAAAACTGTCTATTCAGGCCCTTCACCCATTTCTTATTTTTTTTTTTTAGTTTATTTTTTGTTTATTTGTTTATTTATTTATTGCTGAGGAAGATTCACCCTGAGCTAACATCTGTGCCAATCTTCCTCTCTTTTGTATATGGTTCGCCACCACAGCATGGCTGATGAGTGGTGTAAGTCCGTGCCCAGGATCTGGACTGTCAACCCATGCCGTTGAAGCGGAGCACTCCGAACTTAACCACTCTGCCAGGGGACCAGTCCCTAAATTCATTTTTTATCATCATCATCTACCCTAAGGTTGGTGCATTTCTTTTTTCAACTTTATTGAGACGTAATTGACACATAACATTGCGTAAGTTTAAGATGTACAACATGTTGGGTTGATACACTTATATATTGCAATGTGACTGCCACCATAGAGTTAGCTAACACCTCCATCACGTCAATAATTACCATTCTTTTTTTGTGGTGAGAACGTTTAAGATCCAGTCTCTTTACGACTTTCAAGTTTATAATACAGTATAGAATCACCATCCTGTACATTAGATCCCAAGAACTTATTCATCTTATCACTGGAAGTTTGTACCCTTGGCCCACATCTCCCCATTTCCACCATCCCCTCCTCTCTGGTAACCACCACTCTATTTTCTGTTTCGATGAGCTTGGATTTTTTAGATTCCACATGTAAGAGAAATCATGCAGTATTTGTCTTTCTCTGTCTGACTTATTTCACTTAGCATACTGCCCTCAAGTACCATTTATGTTGTTACAAATGGCAGGATTACTTATTTCCCATGGGTGAATAATATTCCGTTGTATATATATACTACATCTTTTTTATGGATTCATCAATTGATGGACAATAAGGTTGTTTCCATACCTTGGCTATCGTGAACAATGTTGCAATAAACATGGTGGGGCAGATATCTCTTTGAGATACTGACTTCATTTCCTTTGGATGCATACCCAGAAGTGTAATCATATGGTAGTTCTATTTTTAATGTTTTGAGACACCTGCATGCTGTTTTCCAAGTGTTTGCACCATTTACATCCCACCAAAAGTGCATAACGGTTCCTGTTTTCTCCACATCCTAGCCAACATTTAGCTCATGTTATTGACAATAGCCACTCTAGTAGGTGTCACTTGATATCTCATTGTAGTTTTGATTTTCATTTCCCTGGTGATGAATGATGTCTAGCACCTTTCATGTACAAGTTGGCCATTGTTTGTCTTCTTTGGAAAACTCTCTTTTCAGTTCCTCTGCACATTCTTTAATTGGGTTGTTTTTTTTTTGCTATTGAGTTGTAAAAGTTCTTCCTATATATTCTGCCCATTTTTAAATCAGATTGTTCATGTTTTGGCTATTGAGGTGCATGAGTTCTTTATACATTTTGGACGTTAACCGCTTATAAGATATATGATTTACAAGTATTTTCTCCTTTTTGGTAGGATACCTCTTCATTTCCTTGATGGTTTCCACTGCTGTGCAGAAGCTTTTAAGTTCTGAGTAGTCCCATTTCTTTATTTTTGCTTTTGCTGACCTTTGCTTTTTGTGTCGCATCCAAAAAAATCATTGCCAAGACCAATGCTGCTTACCACCTATGTTTTCTTCTAGGAGTTTTATGGCTTGAGGTCTTATGTTCAAGTCTTTAATAATTCATTTTGAGTTAATTTTGTGTATGGTGTAGGATAGTGGGCTACTTTCATTCTTTTGCATGTAATTGTCCAGTTTTCCCAGTACCATTTATTGAAGAGACTTTCCTTTCTCCCTTGCATGTTCTTGGCTCCTTTGTTGACAATTAACTGCCCATATATGTGTGGGTTCATTTCTGGGCTTTCAGTTCTGTTCCATTGATCTGTGAGTCTGTTTTTCTGCCAATACTATGCTATTCTGATTACCATAGCTTTGTAGTATACTTTGAAATGAGGGAGTGTGATACCTCCAGGCTTGTCATTTTTTCTCAGGATTGCTTTGGCTATTCAGGGTCTTTTGTTGATCCATACAAATTTTAGGATTCTTTGTTCTATTTCCATGAAAAGTGTCATTGGGATTTTGATAGAGATTTCATTGAATCTGTGGGTTGCTTTAGGTAATATGGTAATTTTGACTGTGGTAATTCTTCCAATTCATGAGCACAGAATATCTTTCCATTTCTTTGTGTCTTTTTCAGTTTCTTTTAACAATGTTTTACAGTTTTCAGTGTACAAGTCTTTCACCTCCTTGGTTAAACTTATTCCTAGGTATTTTATTCTTTTTGGTGTGATTGTAAATGGTATTGTTTTCTCTTTCTGCTAGGTCATTGTTAGTGTATAGAAATGCAACTGATTTTTGTATGTTGATTTTGTACCCTGCAACTTTATTGCATTTGTTTATTAGGTCCAATAGTTTTTTTTTGGTGGAGTCTTTAGAGTTTTCTACATATAAGTTCATGTTATCCGCAAATGGAGATAGTTTTACATCTTCCTTTCTGATTTGATGCCTTTTATTTCTTTTTCTTGCCTAATAGCTCTGGCTAGGACTTCAAACACTATTGAATAAAAGTGGTAAGAGTGGGCATCCTTGTTTTATTCCTGATCTTAGAGGAAAAGCTTTCAACTTTTTACCATTGAGTATGATGTTAGCCATGGGCTTGTCATATATAGCCTTTATTGTGCTTAGATATGTTCTCTTTATATTCGGTTTGTTGAGAGTTTTTATCATGAGTGGATGTTGAATTTTGTCAAATGCTTTTTCTGCGTCTGTTGAGATGATGATATGATTTTTATCCTTCATTTGTTAATGTGGTATATCACAGTGATTGATTTGTGATGTTAAACCATCCTTGCATTCCTGGAATAAATCCCACTTGATCATAGTGTGTGATCTTTTTAATGTACTGTTCAATTAAATTTGCTCATATCTTGTTGAGAATTTTTGCATCTATGTTCATCAGGGATATTGACCTGAAATTTTCTTTTCTCATAGTGTCCTTGTGTGGTTTTGGTATGGGGATAATATTGGGCCCATTAGTGAGTTTGGAAGTGTTCCTTCCTCTTCTGTATTTTGGAAGAGTTTAAGGATTTGTATTAACTTTTCTTTAGAAATTTGGTAGAATTCTCCAGTGAAGCTATCTAATCATATATTTTTGCTTGTTGGTGGGTTTTTGAATACTGATTCAATCTCTTTACTAGTAATCAATCTGTTCAAATTTTCTATTTATTTGTGATTAAGTCTTGGAATGCTGTATATTTCTGGGAATTTATACTTTTCTTCCAGGTAGTCCAATCTGTTGTTGCGTAATTGTTCACAGTAGTCGCTTATGATCCTTTGTATTCCTGTGGTATTAGTTGTAACATCTCCTCTTTCATTTCTGATTTTATTTATGTGAGCCCTTTGTCTCTTTTTCTTGGTGAGTCCAGTTAAATATTAGTCTGTTTTGTTTATCTTTTTAAAATATCATTTCTTAGTTTCACTTATCTTTTCTATCATGTATTTAGTCTCTATTTTATTTCTTTCTGCTCTGAAATGCTTTAGAAAGTTATTTTATCAAGGTCGTAATGGTTTATAACATTGTGTAATTTCAGGTGTACATTGTTATGTATCAGTTTCTGTACAGACTACATTGTGCTCACCACCAATAGTCTAGATTTTATCTATCACTATATATATGTTCCCCTTTACCCCTTTTGCCCGCACCCAAACTCTTCCCCTCTGGTAACCACTAATCTGTTGTCTTTATCCCTGTGTTTATTTATCTCCCATATATGAGTGAAATCATATGGTATTTGTCTTTCTCTGTCTGGCCTATTTTGCTTAACATAAAACCCTCAAGGTCCATCCAAGTTGCTGCAAATGGGATGATTTTTTCATTTTTAATGGCTGAGTAGTATTCCATTGTATATATATATGCCACATCTTCTTTATCCGTTTGTCAGTTAATTGGACTTGGGTTGCTTCCACATGTTGGATATTGTGAATAATGCTGCAATGAACATAAGGGTGCCTAAAACTCTTCGAATTGTTGATTTCAAGTTCTTTGGATAAATGTCCAGTGTGATACCTCTAGCTTTGTTCTTTTTTCTCAGGATTCCTTTGGCTATTTAGGATCTTCTGTTGTTCCATGTAAATGTTAGGATTCTTTGTTCCATTTCTGTGAAAAACGTTGTTGGAACTTTGATAGGGATTGCATTGAATCTATAGATTGCTTTAGGAAGTATGGAAATTTTAACTACACTAATCCTTCCAATCCAAGAACATGCAACATCTTGCCATTTCTTTTTGTCTTCTTCAATTTCTTTCAACAATGTTTTATAGTTTTCAGTGTACAGTTCTTTCACCTCTTTGGTTATTCCTAGGTATTTTATTCTTTTTGTTGCCATTGTAAATGAGACTGCATTCTTAATTTCTCTTTGTGGTACTTTGTTGTTAGTGTATGGAAACGCAACTGATTTTTGTATGTTGATTTTGTATCCTGTAACTTGACTGTATTCATTTATTATTTCTAAAAGCTTTCTGGTGGATTCTTTAGGGTTTTCTCTATATAAAATCATGTCACCTGCAAATAGTGATAGTTTTACTTCTTCCTTTCCAATCTGGATCCCTTTTATTTCTTTTTCTTGGCTGATTTCTTTGACTAGAACATCCAATACTATGTTAAATAAGAGTCATGAAAGTGGGCATCCTTGTCTGGTTCCTGGTCTTATAGGGATAGCTTTCAATTTTTCTTCATTGAGGATGATATTAGCTGTGGGTTTGTTACATATGGTCTTTATTATGTTGAGGTATTTTCCTTCTATGCCCATTTTATTTAGAGTTTCTATCATAAATGGATGCTGTATCTTGTCAAATGCTTTCTCTATATCTATTGAGATGACAATGTGATTTTTATTCTTCATTTTGTTATTGTGCTTTATCACGTTGATTGATTTGTGGATGTTGAACCATCCCTGAATCCCTGGAATAAAACCTACTTGATCATGGTGTATGATCTTTTCAATGTATTGTTGTATTCAATTTGCTAGTATTTTGTTGAGGATTTTTGCGTCCACGTTCATCTGTGATATTGGCCTGTAATTTTCTTTTTTTGTGTTGTCCTTGTCTGGTTTTGGTGTCAGGATAATGTTGGCTTCACAGCATGAGTTAGGAAGCTTCCCCTCCTCTTCAATTTTTTGGAAGAGTTTGAGAAGGACAGGTATTAAGTCTTCTTTGAATGTTTGGTAGAATTCACCAGGGAAGCCATCTTGTCCTGGACTTTTATTTTTTGGGAGGTTTTTGATTGCTGTTTCAATCTCCTTACTAGTTATTGGTCTATTTAAATTCTCTGTTTCTTCTTGATTCAAATTTTGGGAGGTTGTATGATTCTAAGAATTTATCCATTTATTCTAGATTACCCAATTTGTTGGCATATAGCTTTTCATAGTATTCTCTTACAATCTTTTGTATTTCTGAGGTGCCCATTGTAATTTCAGGTAGATTGCTTATTTCTGTTTCATTTAGTTCTTTTTCTGGGGTTTTGTCCTGTTCCCTTGCTTGGAATGTATTCCTTTGCCTCCTCATTTTGCCTCTTTCTCTGTGCTTATATCTCTGTATTAGGTGAATCAGCTATGTCTCCTGATCTTGGAGAAGTGGCCTAATGTAAGATATACCTTTTGATTCCCAGCAGTGTGCTTCCCTCTCATTGGCAGTGCAAATGTTCCCCTGTGAGGACTATGTGTGTCCTTCTGCTGTGGCAGGGTTGCTCTTACTGCAGGTATCCAGGGGGTCTAGGCTTCCTCCCCTGGCCAGCTGTTTGTAAATCAGGTTTGGGGAGCTCCAACACAGTTGACTTCAAGGTCTAGTAGCATACTCATGTTGCAGTATTTCTGTTAAGTGAGTAGGCACCCAGCATGGCTGGTTTCCAGGCTCAGGGGCTTACAATGGCTGTAGGCCTCATGCCTGCATGGCTCTTGTCAGCTCTCTTAGGCTTGCAGCTGAGTAGGGCTGGCCCCAGGCAAGGGACACCCAATTGTTTCATGCTTTGGAATGTGGGGACAATCTTCTTTGTGGCTGTTTGTGAAGCACAGATCTTCTGCTGCTGATAAGCCCCACCCCCACAAGTCCACACACACCATCAACACAGTCCTGGCCTGTGCACATTTCCCGACCCCCTGGATTGTACCTGGAATGTACCTCTACTGCAGAGGCCCCACTCTCTCCACCAGCAACCCCCACACTTCATCTGCTCCTCATGCTGGCCCTGTCCCACAGAGGTGGACACACTCACCTGCCTGCAGAGGATCAAGGCACCCAGTCTATGCAGGCCAACAAGTAACCTGAGGCGTTGCTGTTGGGTAAGGCCAGTCCCTAGGGCAATCTGCCTGTCCTAGCTGAGATGGGTTAAATTTGTGCTCCAGTGGGTGTGGCAAACCATTGGGCTCACAGGCCAGAGGAAGAACTCCAATGGCAGCTGCCAGCGCCTGTGTCAGTGTGCCTGTACTAGGTCACAACAATGGCTTCTGCCAATATCTCAGTCTCCAGAGAGGTCTCCCCCTCACCAAGAACACCCAGAGACTACCAGGTGAGTCTCTTTTCACCAAAGGACTGTGCACCTTTCTTCCTGGTGATTTTAGGTTGCTTTCTGAGATGGATGAATTTGTGCCTGGGCCCTTTAAGAGTTGGGTTTTCCCACTTATGTCTGATAGCTTTTCTAGGAGTATTCCCCATTGTAGTTACTACCCAATGAGGGCACATATTATAAGACTCGTCTCAGTTGTGCTTAGTCCAAAGGATGCTTATAGCAGTAACGTACCCCTGCTCAGGTCCTTGCTCCTCCAGGGAAGGCTGCATGCCTTAGGGTTGCTCCCACTCGGCTGTGGAGCTCCGTGGCTTGCAAAGTTTGCCTTTTTCTCTCCAGAAGGAATTTCTGCCTCTTCTGCTTCAGTCAAGACTGTCCCTTGTTGTGGGGATTCTTTTTATCCAGTTTTCAGTTCTTTCTTTGGGGTAATTTTTCCAAGAATAGTTCTAACCTGGTTGTGTTCATGGGAGGAGGTGAGTTCAGAGTCCAACTATGCCACTATCTTGATGAGATCCTCCCGAGATTCTCTATTTCTTTTTGATTAAGTTTGGGAGGTTTATGAGTCTAAGAATTTATCCATGTCTTCTAGGTTATCCAATTTGTCAGCATATAGTTTTTGTAGTATTCTCTTATAATTCTTTGAATTTCTGTGAAATCCATTGTAGTTTCTCCTCTTTCATTTTAAATTTTATTGATTTGTGCCTTCTCTCTTCCTTTCTTAGTGAGTCTGGCTAAGGGTTTGTCAATTTTGTTTATCTTCTCAAAGAACCAGCTCTTAGTTTTTTTGATCCTTTCTATTCTGTTTTTAGTCTCTATTTCATTTATTTCTGCTGTAATTTTTACTATTTCTGTTCTGCTCCTTTTGGGCTTTGACTGTTTTTCTTACTCTAGTTTTATTAGGTGTAGCTTAAGATTATTTATTTGAGATTTTTCTTGTTTGTTGAGGCAGGCTATACTGCTATAAATTTCCATCTTAGCACTGCTTTTGCTGCATCCCAAAAGAGTTGCTTTGTTGTATTTTTATTTTCATTTCTTTCCAGGTATTTTTTGCTTTCCCCTTTGATTTCTTCATTGATCCAATGTTCACTAGCATGCTGTTTAATCTCCATATATTTGTGCCTTTCCCAACTTTTTTCTTGTAGTCAATTTCTAGTTTCACAGTACTGTTGTCAGAAGAGATGCTTGATATGATTTCAATCTTCTTAAATTTATTGAGGCTTGCCTCTTTTCCAAACATGTTTCTATCTTTGAGAATATTCCATGTGCACTGGAGAAGAATGTGTATTCTGTTTTTGGATGGAATGTTCTACACATCTCTCTTAAGTCCATCTGGTCTAGTGTTTCATTTAAAGACCCTGTTTCCTTGTTGACTTTTTGTCTGGATGATTATTCATTGATGTAAGTGAGGTGTTGAGGCTGCCTACCATTGTTGTGTTCCTGTTAATTTCTCCCTCTAGGTCTGTTATTGTTGCTTTATATATTTTGTTCCTGTGTTAAGGGCATATATATTCATAAGTATTATGTCTGCTTGGTGGAATGTTCCTTTCTCATTATATTCTGCCCCTCTTTGTCTCTCATTGTCTTTTTTTTTCTTGAAGTCTGCTTTGTCTGATATAAGTATGGCAACACTTGCTTTCGTCTGCTTCCCATTTGCTTGAAGTATCATCTTCCATCCCTTCACTCTGAGCCTATGTTTGTTTGTCTTTAGAGCTGAGATGTGTCTCCTGGAGGCAGCATATTGTTGGGTCTTTTTTTTAATCCTTCCAGTCACTCTGTGCCTTTTGATTGGAGAATTCAATCCATTTAATTTAGAGTGATTATTGATCTATGACAGCTTAATACTACCATTGTATCTCTTGTTTTCTGGTTGTACTATATTTTTATTGTTTCTTTTTCTTGCATTTCTGAATGCCACTTCAGTTTGGTGGTTTTCTGTGTTGATTTTCTCAGTTTTCTCTTTACTTATGATTTGTGGCTCTGCTCTGATTTTTTGTTTAGTGGGTATCATGAAGTGTGTATAAAAGGTCTCATAGATGAGATAGTCCGTTTTCTGATAGCCTCTTATCTCCATTAGCCTAAGTAGGTTCTATCTCTTTCTCTTCCCCTTCTGAGTTATTGTTGTCACAAATTATTCTTTTTTTGTGTTGTAGGTTTGTAACTATTTTGAATTGTTTATAGTTATTTTTGATGCTTTCTTTCCCTTTATATTTTATGTTATAATTAAGTATTTGCTAAGCTGTTTTGATAGAGAGCTGCAACTTTCTGATTTTGTCTATTTATATCCTTGCTTAAAGTTTTGCAAACATTTGCCTTTTCATTGCAGGTAGGAGGGCTTCCTTCATCATTTCTTCTAAGGGAGGTCTAGTGGCAATGAACTCTCTCAGCTTTTGTTTATCTGGGAAAGCTTTTATTTCTTCATCATATCTGAAGGATAGTTTTGCTGAATAGACTATTCTTGGCTGAAAGATTTTGTCTTTCAGTATTTTGAATGTATCATTCCATTCTTTCCTAACATGTAAGGTTTCAGCAGAGAAATCTGGTGAAAACCTGATAGGGGTTTCTTTGTAGTTATTTTCTCCTGCCTTCTTGCCCTTAATATTTTTTTCTGTCCTTGACTTTTGCCAGTATCACTATTATACACCTTGGAGAAGGTCTTTTTGCAATGATTTAATTAGCAGTTCTATTCATGCACTTGTACATCCAGTTTCTTCCCCAGACTTGGCAATTTACCAGCTTTATTTCTTTGAACAAGCCCTCTGCTTCTTTCTTGCTCACTTCCCCCTCTGGAATGCCTATAATCCTTATGTTGCATTTCCTAATTAAGTCAGCTCTTTCTCAAAGAATTTCTTCACTTTTTAAAACATCTTAGTTTTCTCTTTTCCTCCGTGTGAAGGATTTCTACATTTCTAGCCTTTAAATCACTAATTCTGACCTCCATAATGTCAGCTCTATTTTTTAAGGATTCTAGATTTTTTTTTTTGTCTCATTAGTTGTGTTCTTCCTCTCCAGAATTTCTGTGTTTTTTTTTTTTTTTTTTTTAGAGTTTTAACCTCCTTGGTGAAGTGTTCCTTCTGCTCATTAATTTTTTCCCTTATCTCATTGAACTGTCTTTCTGAGTTTTCTTGTAGCATGTTGAATTTCTTTATCATAACCATTTTGCATTCTCTGTCATTTAGATTGTAAATTTCTTTGACTTCAGGATCAGTTTCTGAAGACTTGGCGTTTTCCTTCTGCTCTGAAGTGTTACTGTAGTTCTTCATGGTTTTTAATGAATTGATCCCTGTCTGGTACATTTGTGGTAATATCAGGTGTCAGTTTCCACTTGCTACTGCTGGGGGGGCCAGAAGTTGTTTCATGATTCTGCCCCATCTGCTGGAAATTGTTTGGACAGGGCTGCTGTGCATTTGCACGGGCTAGCTGCAGCTGTTCTGCAGGTTGTGCTCACGTGGTCAGGGTCCCTGCACTGAGCTAGTGGGTAGCACACCATAGGCAAGGCCTCTGTGCTCCATGGACAGGTCACTCCTACATAGGCAGGGCCACTGCTCTTGGCAGGGGACTGGCTGATCTCTTGTGCTAGGCGGGATGGGTGCTTACACAGGGGCTGAGCCATGCTGTGGGCTGCTGTTCTTCACAGGCCAGGTGCTTTTAGAGCAGGCAGGACACCTTCTCACCTGCGCTGCACTTGATGGGTGTGTGCTCTGCTGGGGCTGACCTACTGCCTCTCAGTATAGAGTGTTCCCACTGATGGGGCCATTGCACCTTGATGGGTGCTCTTGCAGGCCAGGCTACAACTCTGAAAGTGCTCATTTGGGCCAGGCTGCCCCTGCCTCTTCTTATATTCATGCTGGCTAGTGTGTGAGGATCCATTGACCTGGCTCTCTGCCACTGGGATGGGGGAGGGATGCACTCACCTAGTTCCACTGCCTCCCAGGGATGCAGTCCAAACACCTTCATATGTGTGGCTTCATGGATCTCTCCCACTTCCTGTTGGGTTGTGCAGGAAATCCTCTGCTGGTGAATGAGCGTCCATTTAGTTGTAACTTAGAGGGGAGAGGCAAGGGGAACAATTCACTCAACCATGATGCCAACATCACTCTCTGCTCTGAGATTTGTTATTTCCTTCCTTCTACTAACTTTGGTCTTTGTTTGTTCTTTTTATAGATCCTTGAGGTGTAAAGTTAGGCTGTTTATTTGAGATCTTTCTTGTTTCTTAATGTAGTTGTTTATCACTAAGAAGTTCCCTCTTAGAACTGCTTTTGTTGCATCCCCTAAGTTGTGGTCTAACGTATGATATGTTCTGGAGACTGTTTTATGTGCACTTGAGACTCATGTGTATTACGTTGCTGAGGATAGAATATTCTGTAAATGTCTGGTCTAATGTGTAGTTTAAGGCCAGTGGTTTCTTATTGATTATCTGTCTGCATGATCTATTCATTCTTGAAAGCAGGGTATTAAAGTCTCCTGCTGTTATTCTATTGCTATTTTCCCCTTTAGGTCTGTTAATATTTGCTTTATATATTTAGGTGCTCCTATGTTGGGTGCATAAATATTTGTAAATGTTACATTCTCTTGGCAGATTTCCCCTTTATCATTATTAAATGAATTTGTCTCTTATGACACTCTTTGTCTTAAAGTCTATTTTGTCTGATATCAGTATAACTACCTCAGCTGACTTTCAGTTTCCACTTGCATGGAATATCTTTTTCCATCCCCTCACTTTTAGTCTCTGTGTGTCCTTACTTCTAATGTGAGTCTCCTATAGGAAGCAGATAGATGAGTCTTATTTTTTAATGTGTTCAGCCACTCTATGTGATTTAATTGGAGAATTTAGGCCATTTAGCTTTAAAGTAATTTATTGATAGCTATGTACCTATTGCTCTTATGAAATTTTTTCTGGCTGTTTTGTAATTCCTTTCTTTCTCTCTTCTTCTATTGCTCTCTTGCAGTGTTATTTGATGATTTTCTTTAGTGTATGCTTAGATTCTTTGCTCTTTGCCTTTTGTGTACCTACTATAGGCTTTTGCTTTGTGGTTACTATGAGGCTTACATAAAAACTTATATAACAGCACATTTTAAGTTGATAGCAGCTTAAGTTTGAATGCATTCTAAAGCTCTTTATTTTACTCTCTTCCTCCAAATTTTACTTTTTTGATGCCTCAATTTACACATTTTTAAATGTTTTGTATCTAAAAACATTATTGTAGTTATATTTACCTTTACTACTTTTGTCTTTTAACCTTCATACTAGTTTTATGAGTGATTATTCCACTACTTTTACTACATATTTGCTTTTATCAGTAAGATTTATACTTTCATATGTTTTCCTGTTCCTAATTAGTGCCCTTGGTTTCAGCCTAAAGAAGTCCTTTTACATTTCTTATAAGGCCAGTTTAGTGGTGGTGAGCTCCTTTAGCTTTTGCTTGTCAGGAAAAGTCTTTATCTCTCCTTTACTTCTGAATGACAACATTGCTGATCAGATTATTCTTGGATGGCGGCCAGTATTTGAAATCTTTTCATTTTGAAACAATTATATATTCATACATCTTTGCAAAGATCATACAGAGAAATCCTGTGTACCTCTTCACCTAGTTTCCCCAAGTGGTTATATCTTAAGGAACTATAATACAATATCCTAACCAGTGAACTGATATTGGTACAATGTGAGTGTATAGTTTTACGCCTAAATTTTATCACATTTGTAGATCTGTGTAACCATCACTGCAATCAAGCACAGAACCATTCCACTCCGGAGATCTCTGTCATGCTACCCTGTTTACTCATAACCATTTCCCTTTAGACATCATCACCCTAACACCTGACAATCACTAATCTGTTCTCCATCTCTGTAATTTAGTCATTTCAAGAATGTTAAATAAATGGAATCATACCGTATGGAATAATGGAATCATACTTTTTGAAATTGGAATTTTTCACTCAGCATAATGCCCTTGAGATCCATCCAGATCATTGGGTGTATCAGCAGTTTGTTCTTTTTCTTTATTGCTGAGTAGTAGTCTATGGTGTGGATGTACTAAAGTTTATTCAACTATTCACCTATTGAAGGACATTTTGGTTGTTTCTAGCTCTAGACTATTACAAATAAAGCTGCCATAAACATTTGTAAGGTTATTGTGTCAACATGAGTTTTTCATTTCTCTGGTAGTAATGCCCAGAAATGTGATTACTGGATCATGTTGTAAGTACATGCTTAGTTTTTTAAGAAACTGCCAAACTTTATTCCAGAGAGGCAGTAGCATTTTACAGTCTATGAGAAATCTAGTTTCTCTGCATTCTTAGCATTTTGCATTGTCAGTATTTTATATTTTAGCTGTTTTAATAAGTATGCAGTGATATATCACCATATTCTTAATTTGCATTTCCTTTGTGGATAGTGACGCTGAACATCACTCAGTGTGCTTATTTGCCATCTGGATATCCTTTTTGATAAAATGTCCCTTACATCTTCAGTCCATTTTGTAGTAAATTTTTTTCTTTTTTTATTGTGGAGTTTTGAGGGTCTTTTATGTGTTATAGATACATGGCTTTTGTGATATTTGAGGTGTGTAAATATTTTCTCTCTGTAGCTTATGTTTTCATTCTAACAGAATATTTTGCAGAACAAAAGTTTTAAATTTTGACAAAGCCAAATTTCTTGCTGTTTTTCTTTCATGGATTGTGCTTTTGCTATCATATCTAAGAACTCTTCACCAGGCCCTTGGTCCCAAAGATTTCCAGCTATATGTTCTTCTAAAACTTTTACATTTTACGTTAAACTTATGATCTATTTTGAGTAAATTTTTGTATAAAATGTGAGAATTGGTGTAATGTGTTTTTTATTTTTCTCATTTTCCTTTTTTTGCCTATGGATATCCACTTGCTCCATCACCATTGTTTGAGAAAGCTGTCCATCCTCCATTCAATTGCTTTGTCAAAAGTGAGTCGATGTGGGTCTATTTCTGGATTCTCTATACTGTTTCCCTAATCTATGTGTCCATCCATCCACAATATTCATCAGTCTTGAGTACTGTAACTATATAAATGACTTAAATTTGGTTAGAGTAATTTCTCAACTTTATTTTTCTTTATAAAATTTATCTATCCTAAGTATTTTTCTTTCTAATAAAATTTTAGAATAACTTTGTCTGCAACTATTAAAAATCTTGCTGGGATTTGTATTGGAATTGCATTAAACTGTGATATCAATTTGAGGGAGAACTGACATCTTTACTCTGTTGAGTTTTTCAGCTGATGAATACGGTAAGTCTCTCCATTTATTTATTTTTTATCAAGGTAACATTGATTTGTAACATATAAATTTCAGGTGTACATCATTATATTTCGATTTCTGTGGAGACTACATCATGTTCACTACCTAAAGTCTAATTACCATCTGGCACTGTACACATGTGCCCTATTACCCCTTTTGCCCTTCTCCCTTCCCCCTTCCCCTCTGGTATACATCAATCTAATCTCTGTATCTATGTGTTGGTTTGTTGTTGTTGTTGTTTTTTCCTCTTATGGATAAAATCATGGGTATTTGAATTTCTCTGACTTCTTTTGCTTAGAATAATACCCTCAAGGTCCAACCATGTTGTCACAAATGGCAAGATTTCACCTTTTTTATGACTGACTAGTATTCCATTATGTATATATACCACATCTTCTTTATTCATTCATTCATTGATGGGTACTTAGGTTGTTTTCAAGTCTGGGCTACTGTGAATAAAGCCATAATGAATGAAGGGGTGCAAATAACTTTTCACATTTGTGTTTTCCTGTTCTTTGGATAAATAACCACAGTGGAATAGCTGGACCATATGGTAGTTCTATTCTTAACTTTTTGAGGGATTTATATACTGTTTTCCATAGCTCCATTTATTTAGATTTTTGATTTCTTTCATCAGCATGTCAGCTTACAAGTCCTGTATATGTTCTGTTAGAGTTTTACTTAAGTGTTTCTTTTTTTTTGAGTGATTGTAAATGGTACTTATTTTTAATTTTTGTTTTATGTCTTTGTTGCCATATATAGAAATACAAACTGATATTTTTGATTGATCATGAATTCTGCAATCTTGATGAACTTCGTTAGTAGTTCTAGGAGGGTTTTTTTTTGGAGAGGGGGAGGCATTCCTGGGGATTTCTTATGTAGACCATCATATCAACTGAGGATAGGAAGAGTTTAATTTCTTCTTTTATGATATGCATGTGCTCTGACCACCTTCTTTTCACTCTGTTGATGTAGGAGGGGTCCTCCACCCTAAATAGTATGAGATTCCTGAACACACAGCACTCAAAATGGACAGATGAGAGTGACAGCAGTTCATTACATATACTCACAGCCTGTGGAGGAGGACACTGCATTCCATGTAGGGCCCCATGGGGGCTTCCCTCAGGGACGGAGTGAACCAGGAGGGGTTATGAGAGGCAGGATTTGTAGTAATGAGTGCATGAGGTCCCCTTGGTTCCAACAGGAGAATGTTATTGATTTTTTTGAATCATTCCATGCCCTGGCAGAGAACTGAAGCCCTTAGGCTGAAGATCAGGTGGAGTGCAGCTGTTCGGGCTAATAGGAGAAGTAGCCAGGTGGGGAGGCTTTCCTGCTGGGTTAGAGGAACATATCTGGTGAAAGCAAAAGAATTCATAGTTAAGTCTTTGGGGGCCCTTTGAGCTTTCAAGATGTTATGGAAGCATTTGAAATTTCAGCTCTCACCATATAGCATGCCATTTATTTCCTTTTCTGGTTTTATTGTGCTGGCTAGAACTTCTGTTACTACGTTAACTGAAAGAAGGAGAAAGCCATATGACCATCTTGATAGAACCATAAAATATCATTTGACAGAATTCAACACCTGTTCTTAATTTTTAAAAACTCTAGTATTAAAAAAGACCAGTATTAAAAAGGGATTTTCTCAATCTAAGAAAGGATAGCTACCCTACTGCCCATATCAGATTCAATGGTGAAATATTTAAAAATTTCCCCTTGATTTCTGGAGTACTGGAGGTGTTAGAGAATGAAAAATGGCAAGAAAAATAAATAAAAGGTGTAGAGGTAGCAAAGCAGGTTAAATTGTCATTATTTACTTTTGACATGATCATGTACATTTTATTACATAAAATATTTAAATATTTTCCAAGTTAAAACTATTAAATAAGATATATTCAGAAAAGTCCAGCTTTCAACTCTGTTCCCTGTTACTCATTCCCTCTTTTGCCCTTTAGACAGCCATTTAAAAAATCTTTCCATCATTTCTATGTACAAATATAAGTACAATAGAATATAATGGGTAAACTATATATTCTTATTCTCTTCCTCTATTTTATTAAACAAAATGTTGTATAACACACACTCTCCTGTACCTTGCACTGAATATATTTTAGAGATCATTCCATAGCAGGGTACAGAGAGTTTCTCATTTCTTTCTTCCAGCTGCAGAGTATTTCGTTGTTTGCATGCACATCAGTGCATTCATACATTCTCCTTTGTTTCCCAGCATTGTCTCTGATTTCTGCTAAGGTGAGATCCTTACAAGATTCTCCTGTGACAGACAGTTTGTCACACAATCCAGAGAGTCTCAGAAATGCATCTTTTCCACTAGAGTTGTAACTTTGCCCTGATGGCCTTCTGAGTCCACTTATGGGGCAGAGTACATCCCAAGCAAAGAGTGAGCAACCGCTGATTTTCATTTAAGAGATAGAAAATAATTCAAGTGTTGAAACCTATCCTTAACTGATGTAAGGGCAGTTCAAGAAGACCCAGGATTAGATAATTACTTTTAAAAAAAATCATGGAAAAAGAGACCAAAGAACATGAGTATAAAAATCTAGAAGGCATTAAATCCTTACAAGTTATCTGCTAGTCTTATACTCATTTTACCCTCTCTGTATCCCTTGGCATGAAGGACTTTGTGTGTTTGTTTTGTTGTTGTAGGACCTTGTGTTGTTTGTTGAAGGACCTTGTGTTGTTTGTAGGAGACCACCATGATATGCGGTCATTAGGGCTTTATCCCAACTCAGGTAAATATGCCTAATTATAGGGTTCAGAATACACAAGAAAAACTGAGGAAGGAATCAAGAAAACTTCCTGATCAACAAGTGACCAAAATTCAGGAATATAAATGAAAGCCATTATTGTATTGTGTTGGAATTTTGCCTTTCTCTTGTCTTTCTACTTCTTGTCCCTGAAGTTATGTGAAGCAGAGGATTTTCATACCATGTTTATCTAAGAAAAACTTCATAAAGAAATATGAGCAAAAGGTGAGTTCAGATGCACAAGGGGCCATAAGGTTTGACTACAAAACAGACTGGGAAAGAAGGAAGATAAGGTACTTCAGGCAATCCTGGGGACTTCCAGGCCTAGCTGAAGAAGCCATCAATGTGAACATTTTCTGCAGGGTCACTGAACCAGGAGAAAACCAGATCCTGAGAAAGCACTCTCTTGTTGGAATAAAAACCAAGCAGGAAACCTTTTCATGTTGTGAAGAAGCTGGGACAGAAGGTTCTTTCTTGAGGGTCATCATCTTAACTTCAGCTCAGGAGTCCTGCAGGAGACAGAAGAAAGTCTTGTTTCCAGATCTAACTCTACAAGCAGCTTCCTCTCCCCTTTCTCAGGGCCTCATGATAAAGCTCTGCAGTAAGAAGGAGAAAAAAATTCTAACATCACCCTTAGCTGCTTTAGAGAGCAGGCCTTCTTTAAGTGGAGAAAAGAAGCTTTACTTCAAATTGCCTGATCAGAATTCAAAGTCTTCTTCCTGTCTTGTCATCTCTCTCACCTGTTCTAGGAGAACCAAACCTATCTCTAAAAGAGAATAAGACCATTACCTGTTGGCTGAAGTCCAGTGTTTCCTGGGAAAAAGAGGGGAAGATATATAATTAAAGGATATGGAGGCAAATCTTCCCCCAAACAGAATGTCCCCAGCCCCAGACCCCTCACCTGAGATTTCCATACCACCACAACTCACAACGCACAACACCAGAGCAGAGAGGAGAGCAGAAACGGAGAGTGTGTGACCCGTGGAGTTTCTGCCACACAAATCCAGTGTAATTTCATCAGCCTTAATGGCCCTTCCTGCTTTTGCCCCAAGATCTGGACCCACAATCTCCATACATGTTAACCCGTCTCTTGTGTCTACAGGCCATAACCTCTTCAACATAGTAACCATGGACTATTGACTTCTGGATTTCCAGGAAATTTGAGGTCAATTGAAGAAAGAAAGGTTTTGTACAAGGCCACTGTTATACAGAGAACAAACCTAAGCAAAGCCATGTTTCTTCCCCCAAAAAGTCTGTGTGGGTCTCAGTTTTTGACAGGGTCCTCACATTTCTGGTTCCTGCAGTGGATGAACAGCCCCACCCCAAGGATGAGCAGACCCAGAACAAAGCCCCTGATTCCACTCAGCATCTTGCTCTTTGCAGATTGAGAATGCCCCTGAGAAAAGAAGCCAGTTTTAGTGATTTTTTAGCCCAAATCCAACTTCTTTAATTGAGACTCTGGGATTGAGAGCTTTGAGAATGGGGGAAGAAGGCTGCCCTGGAAGAACTACAATAATTTGGCATTTCTGGAAAAGAGATTTAAAAATCACACCAATTAGCTACAAGTTTCAGGCATTGAACTCATTTAAAGATCAGAGTCCTGACATAAGGCCACTAGTTCAACGTCTGATGGAAGATAAGGCTGGGACTCCATGAGGTTGTGTAGCTTGTATAGGGAGACAGAGCTAACAAAAGGCAGAGCTGAGATTGGACTACCTTGTGATAGGAAGGTCCCTACATTGTAGAGGATGTGTCTCTGCTCAGATCACAATGAACAACTCAGAGTAACCATGCTAGGGTACAAGCCCAGCCCAAGGAAAGGAATGGTACCCAGGACCAGGGGGTACCATGACCTGTGATATCATGGGAAAGCTCAAAACAAGGACAACCTCTCTTCTGCCTGCCAGGCATAATTGCCTCCCCAGGGGGTACAGATATTTGTAGAAACTATCAGGGGATATCTATAAACTATCAGAGGATTTCTATCCAGGATATCACAGGGTTAGCCCCTGTGACCTGTGCTGAAAGAGAGGAGAACAAGGAATGAATGAAAATATGGTGTGTGGAGAGGAGAAACCTGACCGTCAGGGATAAGCAAAGTCCCCTCTTTGGTGGGCGAGGAATTTATGAGGTCAGAGAGTGTCTCACTCCATTCCACTGTGATAGAGCTTGTCTTGGGTGATCCACTTGGCAGGTGTAGACCTCTCCACTCTGAGGAACTGTCTCAAGCATCACCATGGTCTGGAAGGTCCAGTCTCCATTACGGATCAGGCCTGTGGAGATGACTCCAGCCTCCTCTTCCTGCCCATTCCGGAGCCATCTGACTTCGATGTGGCCTGGATAGAAACCATTCACAGAGCAGACGAGGAGGTTGTGGTGCTGCAGGGGCTGGGTCTTTGCAGGATACACAGTGACTGTAGGCGCAACTAGGAGGGAAAATGTGGAGGGAATAAGTGAGGAAAACAGAGCAAGTCTCCTTGGTGGCTGCCTTTCTGCCTCCAGTCTCCAGTCCCAGGATCTAGTCTTGGGCAGGCCTCCCTCAAAGCTGGCCAATCTCATCTTCTGCCACTTCCCCACTTGCTCGCTATGCTTCAGCCTCTCTATCCTTCTTTCTGTCCCTTAAACATAGCAAACCTCTTCCTATACTTCATCCTTTCCCCTGTTCCTTCTCCCTGGAACACTTGTCCATTAGATCTTCCACATAACTGGCTTCTTATCATCATTCACGTCTCAATTAAATGTGACTTTCCCAGGAAGTGCTCCCTAGCCACCAGAACCAAAGTCAGGTGAATCCATTCTCTCTGTTCCATAACTATGATGTATTTTTTTCAGAGCACTTATTGCTTTCTGAAATTTTTTTCTTTGTTAAGTGTTTATTGGTTTATTGTCTTTCTCTGCTGTCATTAAGTAGGTTCCATGATAGTAGGGGACTTTTCTATCTTATTGAAATAGAATTCTCTGAGCCTACGTCAGAGCCTGGTATATAGTAATTGCTCAGAAAAATATTTGTGTCTTAATAAATAAACCCAGAATTCTGGAAATTGATCATTGCGAGAAGGGGCTCAAGCTCCAACACTCTTTATTCTGATGACACCTTATATCCCTTCCACATCCCATGAGAAATTCAGACAAATTTACTCTTTCTCTGCCTACTAGTTGCAAGAAACATTCACTGGTAAGGAAAAGGTGACTTTAAGAAAGAGGAAAAGTTTCACTGTTTCTCCTCATCTGATGGGTCTGTCATAGTGCTGAGGGTCTGTGTAAATTTTGGGGATTTTCAGTAATGGTGATGACATGGCTGGGGAAAGAATAGGGAAGACCTGGAAGTAGAGGTAACCAAACACTGTTAATTAAGGAAAACAGGGGGAATGATATTGCAGGTCATCCCCCACCCCTCAGGATAATGATAACATTTGCTCCTAATTGGGGCATTCTATTTCTTTCCTCTGTTTCATGCCAGAATATGAGGAGACTGAGTTGTCTGGTGAGGAAGTAATGTCTTCTTCCTTCTCTTTGGATGGCAAGTCATCTCCCAATCCTTTGGCCAAAGGGAGATATCGTGGGGATAAGATGTAAGGATGGCTGTGGCTGAGTGGCACTGTCTGCCAAGTCTCTGAAATGGGAGGGTGGTGGTCACTCATGAGACTGTTATCACCGTCCCTGCAGGTCTCAAGGGCTGTTCTCCCACCACAGCCATACTAGGTCCTAATTGAAGCTTCTTCCCCTGGAGCCTGAAGTGGTACTGAGTGGCCTGGCCCCAGACTAAGTAAAGGACATTTATGAAGTCAATGTTCCCAAGTGATTCTTTTCCATGAGGGCTGGGAGGAGTCCTGACTGATTCTAGAGTTTGTGTTCTGAGATCACGCATCTGTCAGTTTTCTACCCTCCTTCCTCCTACTTCTATATGTTGTTAGTCCCCATTTCCAATGACAGCGTTCAGAAATTCCCCCAAGACCTGACTCCTTTCAGTCGCAAACTATTTGCTTTTCTATGGTCCAGCCCTAACCCTGTAAGTAGTTATCCTGTCTTTCTCTCTTCCGGCTGCAGCCTCCACAGTCTTCAGAAGAAAAATACTCAGTCACTGTTTCCTTTTCACTGCTTGTGAAACATTTTTTATTGCAAAATTGGTCTGTTGTGCTTTTCAATGTGTATCTGCTGGCTGTTTGAGATTTATCATATTCTCAGACATGCCGAATCCCTGGTTCCTTCCCTCTGCCTTCTCCAGCACAGACACTATTCCAGGTAGATCTTGGGATGATTACTGGTTTATCTCCAACAACTTATATATGAACTTCGTGCGGTGACTTGTCACCTTGTTTTGTTGAAAATATTAACATATTTTTAAAAAGTAACTTTTTAATTTTGATATAATTGTAGGTTCACATGCACTTATTGAACTAGAACACCAATCTCACGCACACTTTTGCCAGTTTCCCCTAAAGATGGTATCTTGTAAAGTATAGTAAATTACGCCATCTGGATATTGACTTTGATATAGTCGAGATACAGAACCTTTCCATCACCACAGTCTCCTTCATCTGGCCCTTTTAGACCCATGTCCACTTCTCTCCCATTTCTGCTCCTTCCTTAATCCCTGGCAACCATTAATCTGTTTTTCATTTCTATAATTTTGTCATTTCAAAAATGTTATATAAACAGGATCATACAGTATATAACCTTTTGAGGTTGGCTGTTTTCACTCAGACTAATGACCTGGAGGTTCATCCAGGTTGTTGTGTACATCTCTAGTTTGTTCCTGTTTGTTGTTGAGTAGTATACCATGATATGTATGTACCACAGTTTGTTTCCAGTTTTTGGCTACTAGGAATAAAGCTGCTAAAAACATTCATGTGTAGACTTTTGTGTGAAAACATTTCCCAGGGTTAAATTCTCAGGAGTGCAAGTGCTGGGTTGTATGGTGGTTGCATGTTTAGGAATTAAAGAAACTGCCAAACTGTTTTCCAGAGTGACTACCATATTCATTTACACCAGCAATGAATGAGTGATCCAGTTTCTCTGCAACCTCATCAGCATTTGATATTGTCCCTATTTGTTTTGAATTATTTTATTGAGGTCATATTGGTTTATAATGTTGTGTAATTTCAGGTGTATGTTACTGTTTATCACTTTCTGTATAGAATACCTCATGCTCACCACTGATAGTCTCGTTTTTATCAGTCCCCATACGTATATGCCCCTTTACCCCTTTTGCTCCCTTCCCCTCTGGTAACCATTAATCTGTTCTCCTTATCCATGTGTTTACCTTCCACATATGAGTGAAATCATACAGTGTTTGTCTTTCTTTGCCTGGCATATCTGGCTTAACATGATACCCTCAAGGTCAATCCGTGTTGTTTCAAATGGGATGATTTTGTTTTTTTTTATGCCTAAGTAGTATTCCACTGTATATGTATACCACATCTTCTTTATCCATTTGTCAGTTGATGGGTACTTGGGTTGCTTCCACATCTTGGCTATTGTGAATAATGCTGCAATAACATAAGGGTGCATACATTTCTTTGTACTATTGATTTCATGTTTTTTGGGTAAATACCCAGCAGTGGGATAGCTTGATTATACAGTATTTCTTTTTTCAATTTTTTGAGAAATCTCCATACCATTTTCCACAGTGACTGCACCAGTTTGCTTTCCCATCAGCAGTGTATGAGGGCTCCCTTTTCTCCACATCCTCTCCAACATTTGTTATTTTTTGCCTTGTTAGTTATAGCCATTCTGACTTGTGTATGGTGATATCTCATTGTAGTTTTGATTTGCATTTCACTAATAATTAGTGATGTTGAACATCTTTTCATGTACCTGTTAGCCATCTGTATATCTTCTTTGGAAAAATGTCCATTTGTATCCTCTGCCGATTTTTTGATCAGGTCGTTTTTTGTTGTTGTTGTTGAGTTGTATGGGTTTTTTATATATTTTGGAAATTAACCCCTTGTGGAATATATGATTTGCAATATTTTCTCCCAGTTGGTGGGTTGTCTTTTTGCTTTGTTTATGGCTTCCTTTGCCTTGCAGAAGCTTTTTAGGCTGATGTAGCCCCATTTGTTTATGTTTTATTTTGTTTCCCTTGCATGAGTAGTCATGGCATTTGAAAAGATGCTGCTAAGACCAATGTCAAAGAATGTACTGCCTATATTTTCTCTTAGGAGTTTTATGGTTTCAGGTCTTACATTCAAATCTTCAATCGACTTTGAGTTGATTTTTTTGTGTATGGTATAAAATAGTGGTCTACTTTCATTCTTTTGCAAGTGGCTGTCCAGTTTTCCCAGTATCATTTATTGAAGAGACTTTCCTTTCTCCATTGTATGTTTTTGATTCCTTTATTGAAAATTGCTGTCCAAAGATGTGTGGTTTTAGTTCTGGGCTTTTAATTCTGCTCCATTGATCTGTGCTGTCTCTTTTTTTTGTCAGTACCATGCTGTTTTGACTACCATAGCTTTGTAGTATATTTTGAAGTCAAGGATTGTGATGTCTGCAGCTTTGTTCTTTTTCCTCAGAATTGCTTTGGCTATTTGGGGCTTTTTGTGTTCCATATAAATTTTAGGATTCTTTGTTCTATTTCTGTGAAGAATGTCATTGGGATTATGATTGGGATTGCACTGCAGATTACCTTAGGTTATATGGACATTTTAACTATGTTTATTCTTCTAATCCATGAGCATGGAATATCTTTCCTTTTCTTTATGTCTTCTTCAATTTCTTTCAATAAGGTCTTATAGTTTTCAGTGTTTATGTCTTTCACCTGTGTGGTTCAATTTATTCCTGTATATTTTATTCTTGATTGCAAATGGGATTGTACTCTTGACTTCTCTTTCTGCTAGCTTATTTTTAGTGTATAGAAATGCAAATGACTTTTGTAGGTTGATTTTGTATTCTGCAACTTTGATGTAGTTGTTGATTATTTCTAATAGTTTTCTAATGGATGTTTTAGGGTTTTCTATGTATAGAATCACATCAACTGCAAACAGCAAAAGTTTTAATTCTTTCTTTCAAATTTGGATATATTTTATTTCTTTTTCTTTCCTACTTGCTCTGGCCAAAACCTCAAGTACTATGTTGAATAGGAGTGGTGAGAGTGGGCACCCTTGTCTTATCCCTGTTCTCAGAGGGATGGCTTTCAGTTTTTCACCATTAAGTATGATGTGGCTGTGGATTTGTCATATATGGCCTTTACTATGTTGAGGTACTTTCCTTCTATACCCATTTTATTGAGAGTTTTTCTCTAAAATGGATGTTGGATCTTGTCAAATGCTTTCTCTGCATCTGTTGAGATGATCGTGTGATTTTTATTCCTTATTTTGTTAATGTGGTGTATCACATTGATTGATTTGTGGATATTGAGCCATCCTTGCATCTCTGGTATAAATTTCACTCAGTCATGGTGTATGATTCTTTTAATGTATTACTGTATTCAATTTGCCAATATTTTGTTGAGGATTTTTGCATCTATGTTCATCAATAGTTTTGGCCTGTAATTTTCCTTCTTTATATTGTCCTTGTCTGGTTTTGGTATCAGGGTCATGTTGGCCTCATAACAATGAGTTAGGAAGCATTCCATCTTCTTCAATTTTTTGGAATATTTAAGAAGGGTAGGTTCTAACTCTTCTTTGTATCTTTGGTAGAATTCTCCAGAGAAGTCATCTGGTCCCAGACTTTTGTTTTATGGGAGGGCTTTTTTTTATTGCTGCATTTATCTATTTACTTGTGATTGGTCTATTCAGATTCTCTATTTCTTCTTGATTCAGTTTTGGGTGGTTGTATCAGACTAAGAATTTATCCATTTTTTATAGATTGCCCAATTTGTTGGCATATAGTTTTTCATAGTATTCTCTTATAATCCTTTGAATTTCTGTGGCATCCATTGTAATTTCTCCTCTTTCATTTTTAACTGTATTTATTTGCCCCTTCTCTCTTTTTTCCTTAGTGAGTCTGGCTAAGGGTTTGTCAATTTTGTTTATCTTCTCAAAGAACCAGCTCTCAGTTTTTTTGATCCTTTCTATTCTGTTTTTAGTCTCTATTTATTTTATTTCTACTTGAATTTTTATTATTTCCCTCCTTCTGCTGACTTTGGGCTTTGTTAGTTCTTTTTCTAATTCTGTTAGGTGTAGTTTAATATTACTTGTTTGAGATTTTTCTTGTTTGTTGACATAGGCTTGTATTGCTATAAATTTCCCTCTCAGTACTGCTTTTGCTGCATCCCATAAGAGTTGGTATGTTATATTTTCATTTTCATTTTCCTCCAGATATTTTTTGATTTCTCCTTTGATCTCTTCATTGATCCAATGGTTGTTTAGTAGCATGTTGTTTAATCCACATATTCATGCCTTTCCCAGTTTTTTTTCCTTGCAATTGATTCCTAGTTTCATAGCACTGTGGTTCAAAAAGATGCTTAATATGATTCAACTTTCTTAAATTTATTGAGTCTTGCCTTTTTTCACCAACATGTGGCCTATCTTTGAGAATATTCCATGTGCACTGGAGAAGGATGCATATTCTGCTGTTTTTGGATGGAATGTTCTCCCTCCATATATCTATTATGTCCATGTGGTCTAGCATTTCATTTGAGACCCCTGTTTCCTTGTTGACTTTCTTGTCTGGGTGATATATCCATTAATGTAAGTTAGGTGTTGAGGTCCCCTACTATTATTGTGTTGCAGTCAATTTCTCCCTTTAGATCTGTTAGTAATTCCTTAATATACATTGGTACTCTTGTGTTAGGTGCATATATATTCATAAGTGTTATTTCCTCTTAGTGGAATATCCCATTTATCATTACATACTTCTCCTCTCTGTCTCTCATTGTCTTTTTCATCTTGAAGTCTGCTTTGTCTGATCTAAGTATGGCAATACCACTTTCTTTTGCTTGCCATTTTCTTGGAGTATCATACTCTATCACTTCACTCTGAGCCTATGTGTGTCTTTAGAGCCGAGGTGTGTTTCCTGGACTGCATATTGTTGGGTCTTGTTTTTTTTAATCCATTCATCCACTCTGTGTCTTTTGATTGGAAAACTCAATCCATTTACATTTAGAGTGATTATTGATATGTGAAGGCTTAGCACTGCCATTTTATCTCCTGTTTTCTGGTTGTTCTATATTTCCATTGTTTCTTTTTCCTTGTATTTCTGATTGCCATTTTAGTTGTTGGTTTTCTGTGATGATTTTCTTAGTTTTCTCCTTATTTATGATTTTTGGCTCTGCTCTGATTTTTGTTAGTGGTTATCACAAAGTTTGTATAAAAGATCTCATAGATTAGATGGTCAATTTTCTGATAGCTTCTTATCTCCATTAACCTAAGGAGTTTCCAACACTCTCCTCTTCCCTTTCTCAGTTATTATTGTCCCAAATTATTCTTTTTTCGTGTTGTGAGTTTGTGACTAAATTGTTTATAGTTGTTTTTGATACTTTCCTTCCCTTTATCTTTTTTTTTCACATTTTCTTTTTGTGAGGAAGATTGGCCCTGCTCTAACATCTGTTGCCAATCTTCCTATTTTTGCTTGAGGAAGATTGCTGATGCGCTAACATCTGTGCCAATCTTCCTCTGTTTTATGTGGGATGATGCCACAGTGTGGCTTGATGAGTGGTGTTAGCTCTGCTCATGGGGTCTGAATCTGTAAACACCAGGCTGCCAAAGCAGAGGATGAGAACTTAACCACTATGCCACTGGGCCAGCCCCTCGTTCCCCGTATCTTTTATGTTATAATTAAGTGTTTGGTAAACTGTTCTGATAGAGAGGGGCAATTTTCTGATTTTGTCTATTTATCTACTTGCTTAACTTTTTGTAAATCATTGCTTTTTTGTTTCAGGTAGGAGAGCTTCTTTCATGATTTCCTGCAAGGCAGGTCTAGTGGCAATGAACTCCCTCAAGATTTTTTTTCATGTGGGAAAGCTTTCAATTTTCCATTGTATCTGTATCCATGGTATCTCTCCTCCTCCACCTGAAGCATTTCTATATTTCTGTTCTCTAAATCACTAATTCTGTCCTCCATAAAGTCAGCTCTATTTTTTATGGTTTCTAAATTATTTTTTATCTCATTAATTGTGTTCTTCATATCCAGAATTTCTGTTCTGTTGTTTTTCAGAGCTTCAATCTCTTTGGTGAAGTATTCCTTCTGCTCATTAATTTTATTCTTGAATTCATTGAACTGTCTTTCTGAGTTTTCTTGTAACTCTTTGAGTTTCTTTATGACAACTATTTTGAATTCTCTGTCATTTAGATTGTAAACTTCTGTGTCTTCAGGATTAGTTTCTGGAGATGTCATTTTCCTTCTTCTCTGAAGTGTGACTGTAGTTCTTCATGATGTTTAATGAATTTATCCTTTGCTGCTGCATTTGTGGCATTATCAGGTCTCAGATTCAACCTGCCACTGCTGGGTGGTGGCTGGAGATGTTTTCTGATCTTGCCTCATCTTCCTGTAGTTGTTTTGGTGGAGCTGCTCTGTTTTTGTGTGAGCTGGCCACAGCCACTAGGCAGGTTTTGCTCATGTGGATGCAGCCTCTGTGCTCCATCAGTGGGTCACACAACACAGGCTAGGCCTCTGTGCTTGGCAGGCAGATTATTCTTGTGTGGGCAGGGCTACTGCACTCAGTAGTGGACAGATTGAGCTGCTGCCTAGAATTTTTTTTGATTTAACAGTGTAATGAACACCCAGCATCTTGTATATCTCACTTTGTTTGCTGTTGTGCAAGAAGAGCAAGTTCTGCTTCCTCTGCTGACAATTTTCTAAGCCTTCTTAAATTAGACAAGCGCAGTGATAATTTAGCAGAATATTATTAACATTTTAACCTAATATAGTTAATTGAATTTATATTAAACAGATCTGATATAGGAATGTATTTAATATTAACTGTACTGAACTTTCCACAAATCTCACAAATATGGTAGTTACCTTTTTTTTGAAGGGGATTAAAAATGAAATGTATCAGAGTTTCCATCTTAGAAAATAGAAATGAAAGTCATTTTTCTCCTTTTACTTCCCTATTTTAATATTTTAGAATCATTTTACCTTTTAAACAAAATTATACATGGACATGGTTTAAAATATCAGGTATTTCTATAAGGTTTGTAATAGAAAACAGCAGACTTCACTGCCTCCTCTTTTTCTTTTTCCAGACACAAACTCTGTTAGGTAGCCCCATTTTCCAGGGGAGAAAATAGAGGCTTAGAGAGGTTAATTAACACACCAAAGTTCACTTGATTGAAAGTGATGGAGCTGTGATAAGAACTCAAATCCTTTTGACCTCAGAGCCTGAGCTCTGAGCTGTATTGCTTCTCAATTATAAGACATATCAGTTTCCTATTTCTGCTGTAACAAATTGCCACAAATTTAGCAACTTAAAACAACACAAATTTATTCTCTGACAGTCCTGGAGGTTGGAAGCCTTCAGTGGGCCATACAGAGCAAATCAAGTGCCAGCAGGTTGTGTTCCTTCTAGAGGCTCTAAGGAGAATCTATTTCTTGCCTTTTCCGGCTTCTAGTGGCCACCTGCACTCCTTGGCTTGTGGCCCTTCCAGCAATCACTTCACTCTAATCTTGGCTTCTGTCATCACATCTCCTTCTTTGATTCTCCTGCCTCCCTTTTTCCATTACAAGGACCCTTGTGATTATTTTGGGCCCACTTAGATAATCTGGGGTAATCTCACCATCTCAAGATCCTTAATCACAAATGCAAAGTTCCTTTCGCCACGTAAGGTAACATATTCACAGGCTCCAGGGATTCGAATGTGGAAATTTTGGGGATGGGGCATTATCCTCCCTACTGTACATGGCAAAGTTTCATCTGAATGACCCATAGTAAACGGCAAATATCTAAAATGGAAAATATTCTCTTATTTCTTAAACTCTCTCTCCACCTGTCCTGTTCTCCTTGGTGACTGGCATCACCACCATCCTGCCCTCTCAAGCATCTTCTACTCTTCCCCTTCTCCTCCCTCCCATATACAACTGACAGAAGGACATTATCCTGCATCTGCTTCCTCACATGTCTCTGACCCTCTGTGTCTTCATGCGTCTTGAGCATCATTAGACTTGGAAGCCATTCTCCATGTTCTTGTGGGTCAGCTCAAATGTCTTCTCCACTAGAAAGTTTCCTAATCCTTGTGACTCCAGAGTATTTTAGACTTCCCTCTGCTGAGCCCATTGTCCGTTTGCATGTTTTCTAGATGGTAAGCAGGGATACACATCTTATTTCTTTAGTTTTATATCTCCAGAGCTCAGCTGACTGTCCACTATACAATGAATGACTGTACTTCATTGCTCCTGCCTTGTTTGCTACCAACTTCCACCAACTAAAAAATATCTCTCCAGTTCTTTTCCCTGTTGCCACATCACATCCTCAGGGCAATAACAAAGACTAAGTTTCTGAACCTCTTACACCTGGGACAAGGCTTTACCATTTCAGACCTTGTCCCCATCCTCCTCTCTACCTACTCTGATTGCAGATTTTAGTTTTTGTGGTTCTCATGGTCATGGAGTCTCCATGTCCATTATGTTCTGATTTGTCTTGATCATGCCAACGCTGATTTATCTTGATCACACCAATCTTACTAGTCTCCGATATTCTTTAAGTGTTTTGTCCTCAATTTGAAGACACAAGGTTTGACAGATTGTTAGTGGGAGGGTTCCTGATTTCCCCTCTGTGTCAAAAAATGATCATCTTTTATGCTTTTCATTGTTGATTGATTGTGCTTATGTGATTTCTAAGAGAGTAGGAATCTGTGGAGTGTCCCTGGCAGCAAAGATTTTGCCCAGAATTTGACCTGAATCTGCACCTCTGTCATCTTGCTCCATCAGGAAGCCTTCTTCGTTTTCACCATTGTCTCAGGGAGGTGTGATGACCTCTTGGAGTTGGGCCCTAGAATGCGCTGTCAGAGGAGGAGGGTAAGGTGGGAGAAGTAGTCACAGGTCTTCTGTGGGTGGGATTTTCCTGTCAGAAAGGTCTCTTCAACTAAAGCATCCTCAATAAACCAAAGATGAGCTGAGAGAAGACTGAGATTTCATGTCAAAGTGAGAGACACCATCACGATTCTAGATTAACCTTTAAAGAAAATTCCAGTTGGAAAAAGTTCAGAAATTTAACAATCTCATATTTGAGTCTGGTTTTGAGATGCAAAGATCAGAGTCTCGGCTCCGAGAATGTGATGTGCTCTTTGACCACCAGATGGCGGTCGAGATCGAAATGTAAGATGATTTTCTCAGCTTCTCCCGTGGTGGAAATCCCCGTGGAAACCTGGCGTTTTCTAAGGGGCTTTCCCCACGTAGCCTTCGCGTCTCCTTCCTCCCACATTACCTCCGTCTGCCAGGCTCTGAAAGGAGCGGTGGGCAGTAAGAAAATTCTGGGAAGGGAGAAGAGGTGGTGGAAGCTTTGAAGACCAGCAGGGAAGCCCTCCTGCTTTTGTCTGTCACTGCCCGTCTCCTTTCCCTCAACCCCCTCCCTCCTTAGGCTGCTGTTCTTAATTACACCACTTGCCCCCTCATCGCTTAAGTCTCCAGCTGTAGCAATAGGGACGTAGGTCAAAGACAAATTAGTTTAATATTCTGTAAAATGGTCTTATGTATACAAAAGAAAATCTGGTCAATTAGAATTTAAGATTTACAAGAAGCAAGTCCATTTGGCAAATTGGCTATTCTGTGACCTCAGGACACTGGCCAGCTTCCCGTCACCCTGAGATGTCCCCAGGGACCTAACCACATGGTCTAAGGCATAAAAGGGACTATAGAGATGATCTAGTTCAGTCCGAGCATTTTGCTGAGTATAATGTAGTCCAACTAGAACTGAGCCCCAGGAGGCCAGGAATGCTGCCTTCCACTCCCTCCCCCCCCCCCATGATGTCCAGTGCCCGGAACAGTGCCACGCAATAAATATTAGTTCAATGAAAAAATGAAGTAGAAAAATTCGGGTCATACTGGTCTAAAGAGCTTCTCTTGTGTCGTACAGCCTGTGAGTGGCAGAACAAGTTCTAGAACTCAGGTTTTTTGACTTTCAATTTGGTGCTCATTTCATTAATTTATATAATACCAACAATATTCTATTTTGAGTCTTTTAGTCCTAATTATTGAGTGAAAATCTTCATCCCCTCCTAAGCAATTTAGTCACCAGAGAAATGGAAAGATTTTCTTTCTGTCATAAGTATCTAAATGGTATATATTTTCTCTCTTTCATGTTGACCACATTCACTAGAGTCCTCTCTTACCTTTTCTATCTTCTTCCCTAGATGAATATTTTTGTTAGCATTTATACCTTATGAATGTGAATATTTGTTTATATATGCACACATGTATATACAGATACATACATGTGCATAGATAGATACACACATACACAATCACTCTATGGTGTTTCTTGAGAGGCTTTAAAATTTCTGTCCTTATTTACCCTAGAATATGCTACAAGACTTCTTCATGTGAATTACAACTTGACTGCAAACCAATTTCTGCAACTCTGTGATTTAGACAGTATGTTTTTGAAATTCAGGGCTCATATTTGAAGCCATCATTCGTTTCTTTGTTTCCTGACCACGATGTCTTACACAGAGCAGCCACACTGGTCTCCACCCTAACTCACTGCCGTGCAAGAGAAGAGTGGCTAAAAGCCACTCAGGTGCTCACTGGGATTGCCTGGACCGTGAACTAGCTGGCCCAGGGAACCTCTTCTGCCAGCTCAGGGGCTGAGCTGAGACCAACCTTCAACTTCCCCTCATACTAGAGGAATTACAACTTCCCATGGGCTGAAGTTCCCCAGATACTGGCAGTGGGTGTTCCCAGACAACTCTTGTAAATTACTGTGCCAAAATCCTCTCTTCTTGGCACCAGAGTAATCTGAATATTCCCACTGTCAAGGCCACCTTCTCACATGTGCCCTATAAAAGGGGGAGCAATAAGGAGGTGAATAGATGCTCGATGAGTGTCCAGGCTCAGATTCCCCATCTGTTGGAAGGGGGAGGGTGATGCCTGTGCTTTTCCTCTGTGGTTGACCTCTGGCCTTAAAAGTTTTCCACTTCTCCAGTGAATCCTTAACTCACTCATTGAGACCCTGTGCACAGCAGCACTAATCATCACCGTGTTACACACTCACTTCCACCTTCTCTGGAGGAAGACTGCCCTCCTCTGTGAGCCTACACCCATGCTGGGCTACAAAGTGAGTTTTGGCTGTTGATGCATAGCAAACATTTGTGTTATTTTTGTGTGATAACAGAGAAGCAGAGATGCCACAATACATAACCTTTCCTTCCTCTCTCTCCCTCCCTCCCTTCATCAATCTATCTATCTATTTTCTGACTGTCTATCTATCATGTTCATCATCATCATCATCTATCATTTATCTATCATCTTTCTCTGGGTCTATCATCTATTATGTTTCTATCAAGAGATAGCCTACCATAGTTGTTTAGAGCACACGTTCTGGAGCCACAATGTCTGAGTTTAAATGCCAGCCCTCCAATGTAATGATTATGTGAACATAGACACGTTGTTTGACATCTCTATGCCTCAATTACTACATCTGTAAAATGAGAATGATAATAGTATGTGATTCTACATGATTTTTATGAGGATTATTATTTCTTAAGTGCATAGAACAATGCCTGGCACTCAGTAGTGTTAAATATCTGTTAAATATTAAAATTTTATAACACTACACACATTGCATAGTATAATATAAATATACATGTATTTAATATAGATGTGTCAATATATTTTACATTAATAAATTAAATCAGCTTGAGGCTATTAGAGAAGAATGATAATAGGACAAAAGCCAAAATGGTCTCTGAGTGTGTAGTCTGTTCTGAACATGAGATAGTAAACAGCTGTCTCTCCTGAGCTATCAGACATGGACTCTTTTTTGTGCCTCTGCTTTTGGGAAATCTGTTCCAAGAGCAGAACTGTGTATATGTGCATGTGGGCTTGTAAGTCAGGTCCCCTGTGGGGACACACCGGTACAGGGAGCTGTGCATGACTGGGCAGGACACAGAGGCATGATGTAAAATGGTTAGATGTGCCTGAGTTTAAAGAGAAGTATCAGGAACTCACAGTTCATTATGAGATTAAAGTCTCTATTAGTAAAAAAAGAAACACATTTCTCTTTTTGTTAGACATTTAAAAAATCGAAACCATACCCATTCTAATAGAAAGTAATATGTGCAGCTCTCTATTGCAGAGCCTGTCTATTGCTGTTCATAACAACAGGCCTCTGGGGTGTATAACATTTTTACAAATGTGGAAACACGGTGCATCTACTAATTTAGTTTGTTCATTAGTTTCCCCAAAATGAGAAAGAGGATACACCTTTTATTCTTACTTTATTATTTGAAAGAAAAAATTTGTGAGAAAAGGAGTGCTTTAAATGACGCACAAGCAATTGATACAACTGGTTGTCCAAAGATGTTATGGGTTAAAAATGTGTAAGTCTCAAAAACATTGCAGAGCAATTGAGTGATTCATTAGTAATTGCCGATGCAGGAAATGGTGGGCTGGAGAATATTTAAGATTACTGAGGTTGGTAGAAATAAAACTACAAATAATTTTATAAATATTTCTTGATTTCCAAGTTAGATACAAGATAAGATTTTGGGTCCTCTAGTAGTAGAGGAAGATTCTGATGCTGACAATGAGTTCTACCCATAGAGCTTAGATTCTGAGAGATGTTGGCAAAGAAGTTGGTATCTTCTTGGCATTTATCCCCAAGGATCATCCAACACTGAGGGAAGCTGGGTTTACACAGATAGCGTTCACCAAGGAAGTGTCTCCTAACTGTTGCCCAATCCCACAACCCATATTCATTGCTTCTCCTGTTCTGTCTCCCACTTCCACCCCACGTCTGTCTACACTATGTTCACCGTCATATGGGGTGATTAGAAGGACTTTACCCAGAATCAACATATTTTCCTGTGTCCCCTTCATCTCAGGCATTCCTCAGCAGTGGCTTTCTTTAATAATAGACCAGAGATGAGGACAATGTCAAGAAGAAATCTAGAGAGGGCTGGAGTCAGGTGGACTAGCTGATCCTGTCAGATTAGGTTTTAGCCACTCCTAAAAGACCTCTGAGCTCTAAATTCTCTTGTCACTTAGAGTCTGTACGAAGTTGCCCTGAGATCAGGAAATTCCAAGGACTGAAGAAGTTCACTTGATATAAAGCCAAGCAGAACTGAAGTTTTTATGGTTCTCAAGGACAGGAAGCACGGCAATGCCTCTGCTTTCTCAGTGGGGAATGGGGTGAGAGGAGGTGGTCATGTGGATGGGGGTTAGATGAGGACTGTGTGATGCATTCTAGGACTCATACTTCATGTTCCCTCAAAAAAAATTCTTTCTTGAAGTACTTCTACTAACTCATACCCCCTGCACAGCCTGGGTAGGTATCTCTCCTATGAGCTTCCAGAGAACACATTTGCATTCTGAGGGGACACTGTTCATCATCAGCTCACTGCTGGTGGAAGCCCAGTGACAGCTTTATATTTCCCCTCTAGTAACACAAAAACATAAGTTCTTTCCTCATTCTTTCAAGGTGGGAATACTTAATTCTTGTTCTTACTGCCAATGAGGACTACTAGCTCTTTCTTCCTTCCTGATTTACTTCTCCTTAGGTTCTACTGTTGGGTGCTATCTCTTTATTATCTATTTATTTATTCTTTTGAATAGACTTTATTTTTTGTAGCAATTCTAGGTTCACAGCAAAATTGAACGGAAAATACAGAGAGTTTCCCACATACACTCTGTCCCCATACGTGCCCAGCCTCCCCCACTATCATGTTCCCCACCAGAGTGGTACATTTGTTACAATTTGATGATTCTACATAGAAACATCATTATCACCCCAAGTTCATAGTTTGCATTAGAGTCTACTCTTGGTGGTGTTCTCTTGGTGGTGAGTTTTGACAAGTGTATAATGACGTGTATCTACCATTATAGTATCATACAGAGTATTTTCACTGCCCTAAAAATCCTCTGTGCTCTGTCTATTCATCCCTCTCTCTCCCCAGCCCCTGGCAATCACTGATTTTTGTTTTTTTAGTGTCTCCATAGTTTTAAATCTTCCAAAATGTCATAGAGTTGGAATCATATAGTTTGTGGCCTTTTCAGATTGGCTTCTTTCCCTTAGTAATATGCATTTCCTGCATGTCTTTTCACTGCTTGATAGTTCATTTCTATTTAGTGCTGAATAATACTCTATTATCTGGGTTTATTTTTGAAAATACAGATTTCTTTAGGGAAAAAAAGCAGGGAAAAATTACTGGCCGACATCATGTCTGTATTTGTCTTTATAAAATGTAACAGTCAAATATTAGGGTGGAGATGTTTGCTCTGATTACCATTAGGATAAAATCAAAACTGTCTGCCATGTCTCATGTGATCTTTTCTCTATAAACTCTCTAGTCTTGTTCCAGCCATACTGACCTTCTTGTTCTTTAAATGCTCCAAACGCATACCCTCCTCAGGGACTTTGCACTCTCTCTTGTCTAGAATGCTCTTCCTCCAGATCTTAACATGATAAAAAAACAAAAGGGAATATTTGTTGTATCTATTGGCATCTAAGCCCCATGAGACAGGGACCACATCCATTTTTCTTCTATATTATATCCCTAGCATCTAATATGGTGACTGATATATAATGGGTGCTAAAATGTTTGTTGATTAAAGACATTAGTATGTTTCTCCCAGTAGAATGTAAGCACCCTGAAGGCAGGTATTTTATCTATATCCTCAACATGTAGAACAGCACATTTAAGCATTCAATAAACATTTGTTGAGTGCATATTACATTCTTCACATTCGTCTTCTTTCAACTTTTTTTTATTCTTGAAAAACCAGAAAGCTATGGGTAATAGGAAGGGCACAAAAGACAAAGATAGACACTATAGAAAGATTTTCCTAATAAAAACATTTTTCTGTGTGTATAAGGAATCACAAAGTTATCTGGATACTTAACAACAGTGGTATGAGGGACATGTCTGATCATTGCAGGGCCTCTATTCTCAATTGACTTCAGAACTTCATAGTTAATTGTATATGATATATGAAACATAATGGGCGTTTATTTGCTAATCATCAGCATTAATTACTTCAAGGATATATCTGAAAATTACTGTAAGATTTACCTGAGATTCTGTTTCCTCAATAAAAATTAAAGAGTTTTCTCAGTAATTTATTAGGAGAGGAGCAGCTGGGGATTTGCCTAATTTTTTTTTTTTTATTGATGTTATGATAGATTACAACCTTGTGAGATTTCAGTTGTACATTTTTGTTAGTCATGTTGTGGGTACACTACTTCCCCCTTTGTGCCCTCCCCCCACCCCTCCTTTTCCCTGGTAACCACCGATCAGATCTCCTTATCAATATACTAACTTCCACCTATGAGTGGAGTCATATAGAGTTCATCTTTCTCTGACTGGCTTATTTCACTTAACTTAATACCCTCGCGGTCCATCCACATTGCTGTGAATGGGCCAATTTTGTCTTTTTTTATGGCTTAGTAGTATTCCATTGTGTATATATACCACATCTTCTTTATCCAATCATCAGTTTCTGGGCATGTAGGCTGGTTCCACGTCTTGGCTATTGTAAATAATGCTGCGATGAACATAGGGGTGCAAGGGACTCTTGGGATTTCTGATTTCAGGTTCTTAGGATAGATACCCAGTAATGAGATGGCTGGGTCATAGGGTATTTCTATTTTTAACTTTTTGAGAAATCTCCATACTGTTTTCCATAGTGGCTGTACCAGTTTGCATTCCCACCAACAGTGTATGAGGGTTCCTTTTTCTCCACAACCTCTCCAACATTTGTCGCTCTTGGTTTTGGATGTTTTTGCCAATCTAACGGGTGTAAGGTGATATCTTAGTGTAGTTTTGATTTGCATTTCCCTGATGATTAGCGATGATGAACATCTTTTCATGTGTCTATTGGCCATATTCATATCTTCTTTTGAGAAATGTCTGTTCATGTCCTCTGCCCATTTTTTGATCGGGTTGTTTGTTTTTTTGTTGTTAAGCCGTGTGAGTTCTTTGTATATTATGGAGATTAACCCTTTGTCGGATAAGTGGCTTGTAAATATTTTTTCCCAATTAGTGAGCTGTTTTTTTGTTTCAATCCTGTTTTCCCTTGCCTTAAAGAAGCTCTGGGATTTGCCTAATTTTAAAGCATCATATGTATTTAAAAGCACATGTGAAACCAGTTGATGTATATCCTTATTAATTTAATGTTAATGTGCGATATAAATGAACATTTTGTATCAATTTGCAAGACAATAGTGAGGGAGCATTATGACCCCTCTTCTGATTCAATTGACAACCCTCAGTCTTGCTCTTCATTATGTATTTAATAGAGTGCCCAAAAGCTGTATTACTTGAAATTATGACATTTTGTTTTTTCAATATTTTGCTCAAACTTCTCTTATTAGTATAAATGACTGAAATATCATGTATAGTTCAAGACTGATTATCAAAGGTATATCATTAAAACAAATTTTAAGCTGTGATTTTGGGCAAGTTACTCAAACTGAAGGATGGTTTTCTTATCCAAAAATTTGGATAATCATTACTACCTCATAAATTGTTAATAAGATTACATAAAGTAATATATGATAATGTATAGTGCAGTTTACGACAAATACCGGGTCTAAAATGATAGCTATTATTGTTATACCAATACAAATAATAATATTCATAATTATAACAATAATTATATGTCTGTCCTTCTCTGGGTTAGATTCATATTTCCAAGAACTCTTATTAACTTTCATTTTAACCTTTTTACCTCCTATTTTACCTCCTTGTTGCTATTGATACCTGGGGTTATCAATAGCCTCAGAAGTACCAAGACATCCCGGAAAACTAATTTTTTTCTGGAAAGAATCCTTTGAATTTTGTTTATGTAAGATGTATGTGTTGAGAATGCAGATAGCTAGTTAAATAACTCAGCGAGCTTTACTCAACTATCTATTTATCACAGCCTCCATTTTGTCCCCTCTAAATGCACACAACAGAGCTTGCTTCTGGGGAAAATGAACTATCATGTCTTCAGTTCTAGCTGTCTATCAGGATCTGCAATTAACATGTCATACACACAATTTTATTTCATCTAAATAGTAACCCTACCAAGTGGATACTGTCTACACTTTAAAGTTAAGACGATAGAGGCTGATAGAGATAATGTAATTTGTTGAAGATCACAAACCTTACAAATTCTCTGTGATACAAATACATTTTCCTCAAAATCTGTTGCCTTTTACATTATATCTCATAGTGTCTCATAAAGCTAAGTCAAGGAAGAAAATGAAGACCTTTTAGACAATTATCTTCTCTTCCTGGGAATATCATTCCATTTCCTTCCACCTCCTCACTGTCAAATCCTAAATATAAAAACCAGAGAACTTAAATAAATGCCCAAGGAAGAAATACTCCAAATAAATTTCTTCTTTTTGTTCTTGAACCTCCCTACATATATTTAGCCTATCACAAAGTTTATTGAAATTTGATGCCAACCTAGTGCTGGGCATCAAGTAGATGGCCCATGAATAATTTTTGATCGAGAATTTTCATTAAAAGTGTTTACCCAGACACAGATGAGAACTTAAGTTATTGGGTTGATTGACTTTTTTTCCTAGAAATTGTCCAATCCTAAAAGTCATAGAAGTTTTCCTCCTCTGCAAAGTGAAACATCAGGTTAACTGGTGGCAGCTGTGCTGACTGCCAATGCTTTTGGTGAGCTGTTTTCTGTTTCAAGTCTGGAAAGATGACTGTGACAATCCCCAGGAACCCTTGGAGCACAGTTGGAATTGTGATGGTTGTTCTCATGGTGCTGAGGACTCCCATGGTTCACCACAGAGGTGCTCCAAGTAAGTGCTGGACAGCTATCTCCAGACATTTCAGATCTGGGAATTAATGTCTTGGGGGCGCTGGGACATAGGGTCGGGTGTGTTGCACTCTGACCAAATCCTAGGTAGAATTTGGAAGGGCTCCTATCACAGTCCAGATTTCTCCACTTCAGGAAAGAAAATTTTGCTAGATTCCTTTCTTTAACCTCTTCAGTTGGAGGGAGGGTAGTTTCTCTCAGGGAAAAGACTTTGGGATCTCAGAGTTGGAAGAAAAAGAGAAAGTACATTTCCATACCAGATGCAGGACAAAAAGCATATGATACTGCTTGAGAAACATTAAGAAACCTCAGAGAGTAAGTGAAGAGGATTTGCCACATGAGAGACTTTATGGGCCAAGTGATGTCATGTACTGGTTGGACTCAGGGTTGGAGAAATTCAAGACAGCCATGGTCTCTGTAGCTTCACTGTCTGAAGACACAATTGCCATTCCTTGAGTGTAAGCAACACTTTCACAAAGATAACGTTTTGGGTCTGAGAGAAAAAAATGGGATGAGGACAGGCAGTAAGTGTCACTAATTCTGAGTTTATGTACAAACTTGAGTCAGTATTAATGGTGAATAGGGTTACGAGAATAGTGAAAAAACCACAGAAATTACTATTTATTTTGCACTAAATAATTCTCAAATTCTGTAGTAATATCATTACACAAACCACCTCACTTAATCTTTCTAAAAGACACAACACACACACACACACACACACACACACACATATGCACACACACTGATGACTTTGGGGTAAGTATTATTACCCCACAATTTATTTACATTAGTTATTTTGATATATAGCATAACACAGACATTATATAAAATGTACACGTTAAATTTAACAAAAGTTACAAAGAAATAACCAAATAACCAGTAATGAGGTCAAAAATGGGTGAATATTACCAGCACCCCTAAAGACTGTCATATACCTCTTCTTAATTACACTGACTTCTACTTTCCAGAAGTAAGCACTATTGTGACTCTTATAATCCTAATTTATACAATTTTAACATATATGAATACATCCTCAAACATTATAGATTAGTATTTCCCCCTCAAATGTTCTATTAATGTCGTATTTCTTCTTGCTTCTTTTGCTCAATATTATGTTTGAGAAGATTTGCCATAGATCTTTCACGTAAGAGTAGTCCATTCATTTTCGTTGTTGTGTAGTAGATTCCATCATGTAGGTACAATGGTGTACATACCCATTCTAACGTGGATGGACATTTGGGTTGCTTCCCTTTCTTTCCCATGGATCCTGCAGCATGGACTAGAGTATATACTTAGATCGGAATTGATGGGTCAAGAGGGCGTGCGCATCTTCAGCTTTATGAGAGAATGTCAGACTATCATTCATATTGATTGTCCTGTGTGCCCTCTCACCAGCAGTTTATAAAAGAACCCAATTCTTGGCAGCTTTTGGTACTTTAGACTTTTTAATGTTTCCTTATCTGGTGGGTATGTAGTGATATTTCACTGTATGTCTAACTTGTATTTCTCTGATTATTAATAAGGATGGGCAGTTCTGCATATGTTTCTTGTTCATTGGTATTTACTCTTTCTCGAAGTACCTGTTTAGAGATTTTCTTCTTTTTTCTATCATATTATCTTTTTCTTATTTTATTTTTAAAAGATTCAAAAATAGATTCTGAATCAAGTCCATTGTCAGTACATGCTTTGCGAAGACTTGTTTGTACTTTGTGGCTTTTTGACTCTCTTCATGATATCTTTTGATGAGCAGAAGTGACCTTGGGGTGATCTCACTTTATGGCACTTGAAGCCTTATTGTACATGGGTGGGAGTGGAGGAAATAATGGTCTGGAGCTGCTCACTCATTTCCTTTTGGAGGGTGAGATCAAGATTGAGAAATGCAATTTTTCCACTACCCAGGTTAGTGAGTTTTTCTTTCCTCTCTCTTTTCATTCTTGCTGATGGCAGCATACCCTCAGGTCCACTCACAGGTATTATTCCAACTCTTCTTGCTCAGAAATGTGACACACGTAAGATGGAAAAGGAGTTGAGTGTGCTTGTCTGGACACTCTAACGTGCTTTTGTTATTTTGTCCTTACTTCTTGCCACATTCGTAACCTGTGAGTTGAGGCAGGGGAAGAGCCTGGAACATTCTGCATAGTTTCTGCAGGGAATTTCAGAGATTGTTCTCCAGAATAAGATCCGCCCTTTGGTATCAGTCATTCAATGAGGCTTTGATGATGCCCCCAGGTTCCAGTATTACAGAAAGTCTTGCTGAACTTGCCGGTAGGTGAGATGACAGGAATTACAGTTCTTACCTGTCCAGTTCCTCCATGACTTGTGCTTCACAAAGTGTTTAGTTCTGCTCTTCTGCCTTCCATGTGCCTGTTCAAGCTGAAGTTTTGTGTTCACTTTAGCAGAGTATCATCTTTACTCATTAGCAAGGGAGGTAATGAGGAGCGGGTGTTGATACGGCATCAACCTTAATGTCCTGATCTGCAGACAGGCCCCGAGGGAGGGCAGGGGTGAGTTTTCCCCAGGGATTGGTGTGACTCTTCTCTTTCCTCCAGGGCTTGTGCCCTGACCCCAAACCTTCTCCCTGGGATCTGTCACTTTTTTCCTTTGGTCTTGTCCTGTCATCAACTTTGTCCAGGCTTCCCAGCCTCCCTTCTGTCAGGCCTGTCAACATGCCAGCTCTGCCAGCTCTGTCACCCATCGAGATCTGGCTCCCAAAGAGACTGAGAAGCAGCTGCCAGGTTCTTTTTGTGTTCTTGTCTTTCTTCCTGTGACTTTGCTTTCCACCCTGTGCTGGAGGCGCTGCTCTCTGTGCTGCCTGCTGTATCTGTTTGAACCACAGTACTCTCAGCAGGCATTTCTGATCTTGTTCTCTTCTGAAGACTGCCCATGAACTAAATATCATGCTCTTTCAATAAATTTTTTCAAGATTAAATAGATTTAGGAATCAACTGTGTTCCCAATTCTCACTGAGTATGATGGTGGTGGTGAGGAAACACTGAGCAAAGATAAGGTCAGATTCTCAGAACTTAAGTTCACTTATGCCACAAAGAAGGTACTATCCAGGCAAAGATACTAAAAAATCATGAGTCTTCATACTTGGTCTAATTTTATTTTGTGCCAGTTGTGGTACCTAATGCCTATGTTTTCATGAACCACACTGACAGCACAAATATCTCCTGTCAAGTGCACTGTGTACACTGGAGGAAAAGACAATGATTGTTAATTAAATCCGACCTACCCAAATACATAATTAGCAATGGAAGTTTTATTAGAAAGTACTTTTTCGTTTGCGTATGATGAAAACTCTCCTAATACCACCTTAAGGGAAAAATTAATTTTGGGGGTTCACGCAGTTGGAAAGTTCATATGCAAATTTGGCTTCAGAAAATTTCCTACATCACAGGACTCAAATGAGACCTCTATCTACCTTCTCTTTTAGCTTTCTGTCCCCTCTCTCCTCCTTCTGTCCTCACTCCCTATTCTCAGTGTATTTCTTTCTCTTTCTACTCTGTCTGTCTGTTTGCTTCTCTTTGTCTTTCTCTCCATATCTCTTTTGCCTTCTCTGTCTGTCTGAATGATATTTCTCTCTCTGTTAATCCATTAGATGGCTTTTCTGTCTTTCTGTCTCTGTCTCTGCGTTTCTCTTTATATCCATATCTCTGTTTATGAATTTTTCTCTTTCTCTGTCTTTTTCTCTCCCTTTTCTCTTGCTGTGACTCTTTGTCACATCTATCTCCTAATTTACTGTGTCTGTCTCTCAGAATGTCTTTCTGTCTACCTCTTTGTTTCTCAGTCCATTGGACTATGTGCCTTACTGTCATTTTCTCTGTCTCTTGTCATTCTGTCTCCTGTCTTTACTTTTGTCTATATTCTCTCTTTATGTTATTAATCTCTCTGTCTCTCCTTCTCCATTTCTCTTTGTGTGAATTTTCTTTCACTTGCTTGTGCTCTCTGTGTCTGATTTCTGCTTTTCCCTGTGTATTTCCTTATTTTCTCTGATGAGAGTCAAGCATTTTCCACATGGCTAGGAAAATGGTCATCTCATATTTTCAACCCATCATCTGAATGGCAAAAGACCATTATGTCACCTCCAATTTAACAATGTGCAGAAAGCCCAGCTTGAATGACACTCCAATTTTTCAACCAACCACTTCAGCCATGGGAATGTCAGACTCTGATTGGCCAGACTTTGGATTTGAATCCACTTCTGTGTCACAGATGGAGACATCTACCTCCCAAAACAAGGACAGAAAAATGAAAGACCAGATAGGGGAATGGGGTGGTAATAATAATAATAATAACAACCATAATTATCATAATCCATTATACAAAGCTCTGATATATCTTTCTCTTTTCCTGTCTTTTTATTTCTGTTCGAAAAATTCAGAAGATTCTCCCTCTAAGTAGAATTTGTGTAGTCTGTACACAACCCAGTTTCACTTGTCCCATTCTAAAGGGAGAAGATACCATGTCACATTGACCTCCACATCCAGGATCTCTGATGATATGAATTTCTTTTTCTGCTTTGGATGTGGCTCTTATTGGCTCTACAAACAATGGTGAAATGATAAATTCAGCTCCCTTCAATACAGGAGGAAATGATAATGTAACCGCAATGAAACTATAACCAGCAAAGGGAGAAAAGGTACAGAGCGTGTCCTGCTGAGTGAGATAGCAGAGGAGTGACGTTGGTCACACAATCTGGCTAGACCTTGGCTCTGGACCCGAGGAGAGTCTATGTTGCCCCTCATCCTACATGGCCACTTCTGTGAGGTGGCACAGGGTAGGATTCTTCTGTGTGTCACGCGATTTAGTAGCGTTTTTCATTTTGATGTGTTTAATGGGGTCTAGGTGTGGGTGTGGGGCACATTGGATATTGAGGAATACCTTAGGCATTGTGCAATTCTAAATTCTTCATGAAATGTATTTTTCACCCTAATGAGGAATGTGTTAGGTAGCAACTAAAACTAAATTCTTGTTGAGCCAAGATCCTTCAATGTGGTCTCAATTCTTGTAGCTTCTTTCTTTACTACAGGTTTAGGTGTCCCAATCATAGTCACAGGTCTTCAGTTTACCAATTTCCTTCTTCTGTGGATGGGCAGAAAAGGGTGACAAAGAGACAGACTTCTCTGGCCCATTTTCCCAGGTCATATGCCAGTAAATAGCTTTTTAAGTAGGAGGCATTTGTGCCTTTACCAGGAAAGAATTACATTACATTTGAAAGGCTCCTAAATGATCATTCTATGCCCCCACACAAATATTTCCCTGACTCTTTCTGGGTATCAGTCATTTCTCATTTTGTGTGTTCCCTTTTTGTCTAACTTTACTTCCAACAATGTCTTTGTGGAGCAGATAATTCCATTTTCACTGGTTCCCTGTGGTGCACGACCATTTGACTCTCAGTTACCTTGGATTTGGGGCCATGGGCAGAAAGAATGCCTCTTAACTGTGAAAGAATTTCAATCTAAAATGGAACTGGAGGACATAAAATGGAAAATCTCATGCATGTGCCCTCAGAAAAACAAAATGTAAGGATTGAGAAACTGATTTCTCATAAACGCCTGATTTACAGAAAACTGATAATAACGCAATTTTCTTCAATGGTAGGGAATTGGTCAGGGGTTGCCTCATACCAACCTTGGGAAATTTTGCTTATGGTGTCCGGAGGTATGAACAAGAAATGACCCAGGTTGGGTTGGTCTTGCAAAATAAGATGAATTGAGATTTGTTTGTATGACTGGATGCTTGGGGACTTTTCAAAGGTGGTCTCTACGTGTTTTTGATTTTAACAGACTCTAACTGAACTCTCACCTCTTTACATTTCCTGCCAATAAATAAAGCCTACCTCAAACCCTCAATGGACTCCCCCATAGCCTGCTAGAGTTTGCATGTCCTGTCCTGAATTGCAATTCCTCTGCTATTCCCAAATAAACTCATCTTTTTGACAATTTTGAGCTAGACTCAGTTTACCTCTTTAGTTAGGTTGACATAACAAACCTAACTAAATTTATTTGGTATTTATGCTTTTGGATGAATTGGCTTGAAGAGAAATTTGATTCTTTCTTGTTGTATTTTATCAATTATATAACTGTATTTTTGACATTAGGACTTTAGTAGGCTCATGGTCTGAGGATAGGAGATGTCTCATTCAGCTGGTATGTTCCCACCTAATACCAATTGCTATTTCTGACATAAAGGACACATTTCCATCAAAACTCAGGTGGTTGTATGTCTTAGCTTCTTCTATATGTCAAAACCAAATTCCGGGTATTTGTTTTAGTGTTAATCAAGATTGTTTCAGTTGCAATCTATAGGAAACCACATCAAACAATATGTTAAAAGAGAAAGAAAGCACGCAACTGAGAGAAATCGATTTGTTTTAGGGTCATATCCTTGTTTATCTGTTCTCTCTCTCCATCTCTCAGCTTTATTTCTCCCAGTGTGTTGGCCTTATTTTCTCTTACTTTTTGCTCAACATTGTGGATCTTCACATCCTTTCAGTTACATTATCCTTGAATCAAGGGGGCTTTTGTAATGACTCCACGTAGAAAAATTCCAGGGATGGATAATTATTGACCACACTGGGCCACATACTCAGCCCTGAATCAATTGCTGTCTTCATTGTTAAGGTATTTGATAGGTTAGGTGAAGGTCAGTTGCCCACTGCTGTATTCACAGGGATGTAATCTCTTACCAGAAGGAAAAGAAGGGAAGTTACTGGGAAACACATGCAATATGTACTGGAGTTATGCAATATAGCATTTGTCACACATACCTCCCCAACATACATGCACTACTGTCTACTTTTGAGGGGATCATCAGGAAAAATACAGTTGCCAAAGTTAGGGATATCATTGTACTTGTAGCATTTGAAATTTGTTATGTCCACACAAGTTTATTTAGTCAGAAACTATTTCGTTTCTTTTTCTTGAGATATAATTGACATATAAGATTTTATTTGTCTCTGGTGTACAACATATTGATTCGATATATGTATATATTGTGAAATGATCACCACAGTAAGTCTACTTAACATACATCACCACAGATAGTTTCAAATTTTATTTTCTTGTGAGGAGAGCTTTTAAGATCCACTCTCTTAGCAACTTTCAAATATATAAAGCAGTATTATTAACTACAGTCATTATGTCACTATGCTGTACATTACATCCCCAGTAGTTATTTACTTATAACTGGAAATTTGTACATTTTGACCACCTTCACTCGTTTCACCCTCCCCCAGTCCCCAACTCTGGCAACTACTAATCTGTTCTCTGCATCTATGAGTTCAGTGGTTTCTTTTTTTAGGTTCCACATATAAGTGAGATCATATGATATTTGTCTTTCTCTGTCTGACTTATTTTCCTTAGCATAATGCCCTCAAGTTTCATCTATGTTGTTGCAAATATCAGGATTTCTTTCTTTTTTTTTATGACTGAATTTTTTGACTTCATTGCACATATATATATATACCACATTTTCTTTATCCATTCATCCATCAGTGAATTCTAGGGTTACTTCCCAGTCTTGGCTTTTGTAAATAATGCTGCAATGAACATGGAAGTGCAGATATATTTTTGAGTTAGAGTTTTCATTTCCTTTGGGCATATACCCGGAAGTGGAATTACTGGATCATGTGGTAGTTCTATTTTTAATCTTTTGAGGAAACTCCATATTGATGTCTATAGTGGTGGCACTAATTTACATTCTCACCAACAGCACATAAGCGTTCTTTCTCCTCATCCTTGCCAACACTTGTTATTTCTTGTTTTTTAAAAAAATTATTTATTTATTTGTTTTTAATTGAAGTGACATTGGCTTATAATATTACATAAATTTCAGGAGTACATCATTATATTTTGATTTCTGTGTAGACTACATCTTGTTCACTACCCGAAGACTAATTACTATCAGTCACAGTACACATGTGCCCTATTACCCCTTATACCTGCCTCCCTCCCCTGTTCTCCTCTGATGACCACCAATATAATCTTTGTATCCATGTTTGTTTGTTGTTGTTTCTGCTGTTCTTTTTAAACTCCACTTATGAGTGAAATCATACTGTAATAGACTTTCTCTGTTTCACTTATTTTCCTTAGCATAATATCCTCAAGGTCTACCCATGTGGTCACAAATAGCATGATTTCATCTTTTTTTATGGCTGAGTAGTTATTCATTATGCATAAATACCACATCTTTATCCATTCATCCATCGATGGGCACTTAGGTTGTTTCCAAGTCTTGACTATTATGAATAGTGCTGCAATGAACATAGGCATTCAAATATCTTTTTGACAGTGTTTTCATGTTCTTTGGATACATACCTAGAGATGGAATAGCTGGATCATATGGTAGTTTTAGTCTTAACTTTTTAAGGAATCTCCATAATGTTTTCCATAGTGGCTGTACTAGTTTACATTCCCACCAGCAGTTTATGAGGGTTCCCTTTTCTCCACATCTTCTCCATCACTTGTTATTTCTTGTCTTGTTAATTACAGCCAGTCTGATGGGCATGAGGTGATACCTCATTGTGGTTTTTATTTGCATTTTCCTAATAATTTGTGATGCTGAGCATCTTTCCATGTGCCTGTTGCCCATGTGTATATCTTCTTTGGAAAATGCCTGTTCAAATCCTCTGCCAATTTTTTTTTTTAAGGATTGGCACCTGGACTAACAACTGTTGCCAATCTTTTTTTCTTTTTCCTTTTCTGCTTTATCTCCCCAAACTGCCCCTCTGTACACAGCTGTATATCTTAGTTGCAGGTCCTTCTAGTTGTGGGATGTGGGACGCCACCTCAACGTGGCCTGACGAGTAGTACAGTGTCCGCGCCCAGGATCTGAACCCTGGGCTGCCACAGCAGAGTGCGTGAACTTAACCACTCAGCCACGGAGCCGGCCCCTGCCAATTTTTTAATTGTTTTTTTTGTTGTTGTTGAGTTGTGTGAGTTCTTTATATATTTTAGTTATTAACCCTTTATCAGATATATGACTTGAAACTATCTTCTCCCAATTGTTAGGTTGTCTTTTTGTTTTGTTGATGGTTTCCTTTGCTGTGCAGAAGCTTTTTAGTTTGATACAGTTCCATTTGTTTATTTTTTCCTTTGTTCCCCTTGCCTGAGGAGACAAAATATTCAAAAAGATACTGCTAAGACTGATCTCAAAGAGCATACTGACTATGATTTTTCTAGAAGTTTTATGGTTTCAGGTCTTACATTCAAGTCTTTAATTTATTTTGTGTTAGTTTTTTGTGTATGGTCTAAGTTAATGGTCTACTTTCATTCTTTTGCATGTGGCTGTCCAGTTTTCCCAACACGATTTATTGAAGAGACTTTCCTTTCTCCATTGTGTGTTCTTGGCTCCCTTGTTAAAAATTAGCAGTCCACAGATGAGTGGTTTTATATCTGGACTCTTGATTCTATTCCATTGATCTGTGTGTTTTTGTGCCTGTATCATACTGTTTCAATTAGTACAGTTTTGGGGTATATTTTGAAATAAGGGGTGGGATACTTCCAGCTTTGTTCTTTTCTCTCAGGATTGCTTTAGCTATTCAGGGTCTTTTGTTGTTCCACATGAATTTTAGGATTCTTTCTTCTATTTCCATTAAAAATATCATTGGGACTTTGATAGAGATTGCATTATATCTACAGGTTGCTTTAGGAAGGATGGGCATTTTAACTATGTTAATTCTTCCAATCCATGAGCCCAGAATTTCTTGCTATTTCTTTTTGTCTTCTTCAGTTTCTTTAAACAACGTTTTATAGTTCTCAGTGGTTAGGTCTTTTACTTCTTCGGTTAAGTTTATTCCTAGGTATTTTATTCTTTTTGTTGTGTTGTAAATTTGACTGTATTCTTAGTTTCTCTTTCTGCTGTTTCTTTGTTAGTATACTGAAATGCAATGGATTTTTGTATTTTGATTTTGTCCCTTGCAACTTTACTGTATTCATTTATTAATTATAACAGTTTTTTCATGGATTCTTTATGGTTTTCTATATACAAAATCATGTCATCTCTAAGTAGTGACCACAGATAAGAAGACGTTTTACTTCTTCCTTTCCAATTTGGACCCCTTTTATTGCTTTTTCTTGCCTGATTGCTCCGGCTAGGACTTCCAATACTATGTTAAATAAGAGTAGTCCTATCTTGTTAGTATTATTAAAGGGATATCTTTCAGTTTTTTACCATTGAGTATGATGTTGGCTATGGATTTGTCATTTATGGTCTTTATTATGTTGAAGTACTTTCCTTCTAAACCGATTTTATTCAGACCTTTTATCATAACTGGATGCTGTATTTGTCAAATGCTTTCTCTGCATCTGTTGAGATGATCATGTGATTTTTATTCTTTATTTTGTTAACGTGGTATATCATGTTGATTGATTTGCAGATGTTGAATCTTTCTTGCATCCCTGCAATAAATCTCACTTGATCATGGTGTCTGATCTTTTTAATGTATCGTTGTATTCGATTTGCTAATATTTTGTAGAGGTTTTTGCATCTATGTTCATTAGTGAAATTGGCCTGTAATTTTCTTTTTTGTGTCCTCCTTGTCTGGTTTTGGTATCAGCATAATGTTGGTCTTGTAGAATGAATTGGGAAGTGTTCCCTCCTCTTCAATTTTTTTGGAAGAGTTTCAGAAGGATAGGCACTAATTCTTTGAGTATTTGGTAGACTTCACCAGGGAAACTGAATGGTTCTGGACTTTTGTTTTTTGGGAGATTTTTGATTACTATTTCAATCTCCTTACTAGTGATCAGTCTATTCAGATTCTCTATTTCTTCTTGATTCAGTTTTGGAAGGTTGTACGATTCTAATAATTTATCCGTTTCTTCTAAATTATCCAATTTGTTGGCATATAGCTTATAATATGGTACTAACCTTTTTTTTTTTTTTTAAGATTTTATTTTTTCCTTTTTCTCCCCAAAGCCCCCCGGTACATAGTTGTGTATTCTTCGTTGTGGGTTCTTCTAGTTGTGGCATGTGGGACGCTGCCTCAGCGTGGTCTGATGAGCAGTGCCATGTCCGTGCCCAGGATTCGAACTAACGAAACACTGGGCTGCCTGCAGTGGAGCGCGTGAACTTAACCACTCGGCCACGGGGCCAGCCCCAGGTACTAACCATTTTATAATCTGTGTTATCCATTGTAATTTCTCCTCTTTCATTTATGATTTTATTTATTTGAGCCTTCTCACCTTTTTTCTTGGTAAGTCCAGCTAAAGGTTTGTCAATTATGATTATCTTTTCAAAGAACCAGCTCTTAGTTTCATTGATCTTTTCTATTGTTTTTAAATATGTACTTCATTTATTTCTGTTTGGATTTTTGTTATTTACTTCCTTCTGCTGATTGTGCTCCTATTTTGTGTGGATAGGTATTTACAAGTGTTATGTCCTCTTTTTGGATTATTCCCTTTATCATTATGTAGTGCCTTTCTTTGTCACTTGTTACAGTTTTTGTTTTAAAGTCTATTTTGTTTGATATAAGTATTGCTACCTCAGCTTTCTTTTCATTTACATTTGCATGGAATATTTTTTTTCCATCCCTTCACTTTTAGTTTGTGAGTGCCTTTAGATCTGAAGTGTGTCTCTTGTATATAGCATATATATGGGTCTTGTTTTTTTAATCTATTGAGCCACTCTGTGTCTTTTGATTGGAGCATTTGGTCTATTGACATTTAAAGTAACTATTGATAATTATGTACTGTTGTCATTTTGTTAGTTTTTTTCCTGAGTGTTAGTAGTTTTTCTCTGTTCCTTTCTTCTTCTCTTGCTTTCTTTCCTCGTGATTCAATGCCTTTCTTTAGTATTATGTGTGAATTCCTTTCTCTTTATTTTTTTAAGATTTTAAAAAATGTTTTCCTTTATCTCCCCAAAGCCCCCTGGTACATAGTTGTATATTCTTAGTTGTGGGTCCTTCTAGTTGTGGCATGTGGGACGCCGCCCCAGTGTGGCTGGATGAGCAGTACCATGTCCGTGCCCAGGATTTGAACTGATGTAACACTGGGCTGCCTGCAGCAGAGCGTGTGAACTTAACCACTCGGCCATGGGGCCAGCCCCCCCTTTCTCTTTATTTTTTATGTATTTATTATAGGTTTCTGGTTTGTGGTTACCATGGGGTTCATATATAATAATGTATGTAAATAGTGATCAATATTAGTTGATGATCTCTTAAGTTTGACCTTTTACTAAAAGCCCTACTCTTTTATGCCCCTTCATGTTTTATGATTTTTGATATCATATTTTACCTTTTTAAATTTTGGGTATCTCTTAACCTCTTTTCATGGAGATAGATCTTTTTAGTACTTTTGTCTTTTGATCTTCATATTAGCTTTGTATGTGGTTGACCTACTATCTTTGCTGTATATTTGCCTTTACCAGCTTTTTTTTTTTAAAGGATGATTAGCCCTGAGCTAACATCTGCTGCCCATCTTCCTCTTTTTTCTGAGGAAGACTGACCCTGAGGTAACATCCGTGCCCATCTTCCTCTATTTTATATGTGGGTTTGATAAGCAGTGCATAGGTCTGTGCCTGGGATCCAAACCAGTGAACCCCGGGTCACCAAAGAGGAGTGCACAAACTTAACTGCTATGCCACCAGGCCGGCCCTACCAGTTATTTTTTTATTCCTATTAGTGGCATGTTATTTTTTATTTAAATAAGTCCCTTTAACTTTCATCGTAAGGCAGGTCTAGTGGTGATAAACTCCCGTAGTTTTTGCTCGTCTGGAAAACTCTTTATCTCTCCTTCCATTCTGAATGATAACCTTGCAGGATAGACTATTCTTTGTTGTAGGTTTTTTCCTTTCAGCATTTTGAATTTGACATTTTAATTATAATGTCTTGGTGTGGGCCTCCTTGGGTTCATTTTATTTGGCGTTCTCTTTGTTTCCTGTACCTGGATGTCTGTTTGCTTCCTTAGGTTATGGAAATTTTCAGCTATTATTTCTTCAAATAGGTTCTCTGCCCCTTGGTCTCTCTCTTCTCCTCTGGAACACCTAATACTAATATGGATGTTAGTATGCTTGATATTGTCCTAGAGGTCCCTTACACTGTCCTTGTTCTTTTTAATTCTTTTTCTTTTTTCTGTTCATCTTGAGTGATTTCCTCTACTCTTTCATCCAGATCACTGATCTTTTCTTCTGTGCTGTATACTCTGCTGTTGATTCCCTCTAGTGATTTTTTTGTTTCCATTATTGCATTCTTCATTTCTGATTGGTCCTTTTTAAATATTTTCTAATTCTTTATTGAAGTTCTCACTGTGTTCATTCTTCTCCCAAGATCAGCGAGCATCCTTATGACCTTTAGTTCATACTTTTTATCACTTAGATTGTTTACTTTTGTTTCGTTTAGTTCTTTTTTCTCAGGATTAGTCCTGTTCTTATTTGGAACATATTTCTTTGTCTCTTCATTTTGCCTACTTCTTTGTGCTCATATTTATGTATTAGGCAGATCAGCTATATCTCCCAAATGTGGTCTTATGTAAGAGATGCCTTTTGGGACCCAGCAATTTTCTTCCCTCTGGTTTCCTGTTCCAAATGCTCCATGGGTATCCCCTGTGTGGGCCATGTGTGCCCTTCTGTTGTAGTGCAGTTGCTCTTGCTGTGGGTGCATGGGTAGTCTAAGTTGGCCCCCAGGCTGGCTGATTATAAGACTCAGCTGAGTGTGGCTGCTATGGTCATTGGGTGGGGCAAGCCCCAGTACAGCTGGATGTGAGGTCTAATAGCACACAACTACTACTGTTTTGCTGTTGAGTCAGGCCCCCAATGTGGCTGATTGCTAGGCTCAGGGGCTCACAATTGCTGCAGGCCTCTGGGGCAGCTCCTTGTGGCATGCAGCTGTTGGCTTTCTCAGGCATGCAGATGGGTGGGACCAGCCCTAGATATGGCAGTACATAATTCCTTCAGGTGTTGGAAGGTGTGGCAGATCCCCTGTGTGGCTGTTTGAGATGGTGAGTGGAACAAGTCTCCTGTGGCTGACAGGCTCCCTAGTCTGAAGAACTACACACTCTGCCAGTGCAGACCAATTTCCTATGCACACCCAGCCAAGTTGGACTCACTTGCTCTGCTGCAGAAGTCCCATACTCCCTGCCTATACCAGCACATAAGTTCACTGCAGGCTTACTGATAGGTGAGTCCAGTCCATCAGATTGGCTGCCTGAGCTCAATTAAATTGGTGCTCTAGTGGGTGGGGCAAATTCCTGTGCTAACAGGTTAGAGGAAGGAATCAAATGGCTTCTGCCAGCATCCGTCTCAGCACGACTGAACTGGGTCACAATAATGGCTGCTGCCAATTTCTCAGTCCCTGAAGAGGTGTGCCCAGCCACTTCTTGCCTCTCTGAGATGTGCTCAGAGCTTAGTGAGTCTCTTTTACCAATGGACTATGCACATTTCTTTCCTGTGTTTTTGTGTTGGTTTCCAGAATGGGTGAATCTGTGTGTGGGCCCTTTAAGAGCAGGTTTTCCTTTCTTTGAAGTTTGATAGTTTTTCTGTGAGTATCCCCAGGAGGTTTTCAAAGCCAGCAAAGTACTCATCATGGGATCTTGTCTCAGTTGTGCTGGATCTAAAGGCTAGGAAGCTCGTTGTGGCACACATCCCCTGCTCAGATCCCCCCGCTCCTCCAGGAAAAGCTTTATGCCTTTAAGATTGCTCTCAGCCATGAAGCATGGTGCCTAGGATGTTTTTTTCTTCAGTAGAGGTGTATTTTTGCTTCTTCCACCCTGTCAGTGTTGTTCCTTGTTGTGGGAGTTCTTATTATCCAGTTTCCAGATCTCTCTGAGGAAATCGTTCCACAGGTAATTGTAGATTTGTTGTGTCCATGGGAGGAGGTGAGTTCAAAGTCCTTATGCCACCATCTTCCCAGAATCCCTTCCTTGTCTTTTTGATAATAACTATTGAAACAGGTGTGAGATGATATCTCATTGTGGTTTTGATTTGTATTTCTCTGATGATTAGAGATGTTGAGTACGTTTTCATGTACCTGTTGGCCATCTGTATGTCTCCTTTGGAAAAATGTCTACTCAGGTCCTCTGCCTACTCTTTATGTATTTTATTTTTTATCATCATCATCTACCCTAAGGTTGAGGTATGTCTTTTTTCAACTTCATTGAGATATAAATGACATACAACATTGTGTAAGTTTAAGATGTACAACATGTTGATTTGCAAAGTGATTACCATCAAAGAGTTAGCTAACACCTTCATCATGTCACATAATTACCATTCTATTTTATGATGAGTATATTTAAGATTTACTCTCTTAATATCTTCCAAGTATACAGTACAGTATTGTTAACTATAGTCACCATGCTGTACATTAGATCCCCATAACTTTATTCACCTTATAAGTGGAAGTTTGTCCTCTTTGACAAAAATCTCCCCATTTCCTCCATTCCCTATCCCCTGGTAACCACCATTCTATTCTATGTTTCTATGAGTTTGGTTTTTTTAGATTCAATATATAAAAGATATCATGCAGCATTTGTCTTTACCTGTCTGATTTGTTTCACTTACCATAAAGCCCTCAAGGTCCACCTATGTTGCTGCAAATGGCAGGGTTTGCTTCTTTCTCATGGCTGAGTAATACCCTATTGTGTGTGTGTGTGTGTGTGTGTGTGTGTGTGTATGCCATGTCTTCTTTATCCATTCATCTTTTGACAAATAATTAGATTGTTTGCAAATCTTTGCTATTGTGAATAATACTGCAGTTAAACATGGGGGTGCAGATATCTCTTCAAGATACTGATTTCATCTCCTTTGGATAAATACCTAGAAGTGGGATCTTATGGTAGTTCTATTTTTAATGCTTTGAGACACCTACATGCTGTTTTCCATAGTGCATGTATCAATTTACATTACCACCAACAGTGCTCAAGTGTTTCCTTTCTTCCACATCCTAGCCAACGTTTATCTTGTGCTATTGAAGATAGCCTTTCTAACATGTGTGATTTGATATCTCATTGTGAATTTTATTTGCATTTCCCTAATGATGAATGGATGTTGAATTTTGTCAAATGCTTTTCCTCCATCTATTGAGATGATTATATGATTTTGATTCTTCATTTAGTTAATGTGGTGTATCATATTGATTGATTTGTGATATTAAACCATCCTCGCATCCTGGAATGAATCCCACTTGATTGTGGTATATGATCACTTTAGTGTACTGTTCAATTAAGTTTGCTAATATTTTGTGGAGAATTTTGGCATCTATGTTGATCTGGGATATTGGCATGTAATTTTATTTTGTTGTAGTGTCCTTGTCTAGTTTTGGTATCAGAGTAATGCTGGCCTCATAACATGAATTTGGAAGCATTCCCTCCTCCTCTATTTTTTGGAAGAGCTTAAAGATTGGTATTAAATTTTGTTTAGATGTTTGATAGAATTCACCAGTGAAGCCATCTGGTCCTGGAGTTTTGTTTGCTGGGAAGTTTTGATTACTGATTCAATCTCCTTACTAGTAATCAGTCTGTTCAGATTTTCTATTTCTTCATGATTCAGTCTTGGTAGGTTGAATGTTTCTGGGAATTTTTACATTTCTTCTAGGTTGTCCAATTTGTTGGTGCATAATTTTTCATAGTAGCCTCTTATAATCCTTTGCATTACTGTGGTATTAGTTGCAAAATCTCCATTTCCATTTCTGATTTTCTTTACGTGAGCTCTTTCTCTTTTTTCTTAGTGAGTCTAGCTAAATGTTTGTTTATTTTATTTATCTTTTCAAAACATAAGTTCTTAGAGTCATTGATTTTTACATTGTCTTTGCAATTCTCTATTTCATTTATTTCTCTTCTGATCTTTGTTATTTCCTTCCTTCTACTAACTCTGGGCTTTGTTTGTTCTTTTTCTAGTTCCTCGAGGTGTAATGTTAGGTTGTTTATTTGAGATCTTTCTTTTTTCTTAATGTAACTGTTTATCACTGGGAACTTCCCTCTTAGAACTGCTTTTGGTACATTCCATATGTTTTGATATGTTGTGTTTCCATTTTCCTTTGTCTCAAGATATTATTTTACTTCTCCTTTGATTTCTTCTTTGATGCATTGGTTGTTCAGTAGTATGTTGTTTAAGCTTCCCATATTTGTAAATTTTCCAGTTTTCTTCTAGTAATTGATTTCTAGTTTTATACCATTGTGGCTGGATAAGATACTTTCAATCTTCTCAAATTTATTAAGACCCATTTTGTGGTTGAACATATGATCTTTTCTGGAGAATGTCTCATGTGCGCTTGAGAAGTGTGTATTCTGCTGCTGAGGATGGAATGTTCTGTAAATGTCTAAGTTCATCTATTCTAACGTATAGTTTAAGACCAATGTTTCTTCATTGATTTTCTGGCTGGATGGTCTATCTGTCATTGAAAGCAGGGTATCGAAGTCCCTACTGCTGTTGCATTACTGTCTATTTTTCCCCTAAGGTCTGTTAATATTTGCTTTGTGTATTTAGGTGGTCCTATGTTGGGTGCATAAATATTTACCTACACTATATTCTCTTAATGGATTTCCTCTTTATTATCATATAATGACCTTCTTTGCCTCTTATTACAATTATCTTCTGTGTCTTAAATTCCATTTTGTCTGATATCAGTATAGCCATCTCAGCTTTCTTTTGGTTTCCATTTGCAGGAACATATTTTTCCATCTGTTCCTTTTAGTCTGTGTTTGTCCTTTTCTCTGAAGTGAGTCTGTAGTAGACAGCACATAGATGAGTCTTATTTTTTTTTAGCCATTCAGCCACTCTATGTCTTTTGATTGGATGATTTAGTTTATTTACATTTAAAGTAATTATTGATAGATATGTACTTATTGCCATTCTATTAACTGTTTTCTGGCTATTTTGTAATTACTCTTCTACTTTCTTCTTCTCTTGCTCTCTTCTTTTCTGATTTGACGACTTTCTTTAGCGGTATGCTTAGATTCTTTTCTCTTTATCTTTTGTCTATCTGCTATAGGTTTTGCTTTGTGGTTACCATGAGGCTTACATAAAACAACTTATATTTATAGCAGTCTACTTTAAGTTGATAACAACTTAAGTTTGAATGCACTCTAAAACTCTTCATTTTACTCCCCCTCATTTTATGTTTTTGATGTCACAATTTACATATTTTTTATACTGTGTCTCCCTTGAAAAATTATTAAAGTTACAGTTATCTTTACTACTTTTATCTTTTAAACTTCTTACTAGGTTTATGAGTAATTTTTCCAATAATTTACTACCTATTTACTTTTATCAATAAGATTTATACTTTCATATGTTTTCTTGTTCCCAGTTAGTGCCCTTCCTTTCAGCCTAAAGAAGTTGTCTTTAACATTTCTTATAAGGCCAGTCTAGTGGGAATGGGCTCCTTTAACTTTGCTTATCTGGAAAATTCTTTACCTCTCCTTCAATTCTGAATGACAACTTTTCTGGTCAGATTATTCTCACTTGGAAGCCAATATTTAAAAATTTCTTATTTTGAAATAAGTATAGATTCACAGATCTTTGCAAAGACAGTACAGAGAGATCCTGTGTACCCCTTAACCTACTTTCCCCAAATGACTATATCTTAAGAAATGATAGTACCTTGTCAAAACCAGGAAATTGATATTGGTACAAGGTGTTTGTATAGTTCTATGCCTATGTTATGCCACTTTTGTAGATTTGTGTAACTACCATCACAATCAAGCACAGAACCATTCCATTGCTACAGAGATCTCCCTGATGCTACCCTTTATAGTAACAAGTACTTTCCTCCAGATACCATCGCCCCAACACCTGACAACCACTAAACTGTTCTCCATCTCTATAATTTTGTCATTTTGAGAATGTTAAATAATGGAATCATACGGTATGTGACTTTTTGAAATTAGCATTTTTCACTCAGCATAATGCCCTTGAGATCCATTCAAGTTGTTGGGTGTATCAGCAGTTTGTTCTTTTTCTTTTATCACTCAATAGTGTTCTATGGTATAGATGTACGATAGTTCGTTCAGCTATCCACCTATTGATGGGTTTTGGTTGTTTCTTGTTTGGGACTATCATAAATAAAACTGGCATGAATATTTGTGTAAGGTTATTGTGTGAACACAAATTTTCATTTCTCTGGCAGTAATACCCAGAAATATGATTATGGGTCATGTGGTAAGTGTATGTTTAGTTTTTTAAGAAACTGCCGAATTATTTTCCAGGTGAGTTGTAGCATGTTACAGTGTATGAGAGATCCAGTTTCTCTGCATTCTCACCAGGATTTTGAATTGTCAGTATTTTATATTTTAGCTGTTTTAATAAGTATGCAGTGATTTATCATCATGTTCTTAATTTGCATTTCCTTAGTGGATAGAGATGGACATCCCTCAGTGTGCTTATTTGCCATCTGGATATCCTCTTTGATAAAATTCCCATTCACATCTTTCACCCATTTTGTAATTAATTTTTTTCCCTTTTTTAGCGTGGAGTGTTGAGAGTCTTTTACATAATCTAGATATATGTCTTTTGTGATATTTGGAGTATGCAAATATTTTCTCTCTGTAGCATATTTTTTCATTATTTTAATGGAAAATTTGCATAACAAAAGTTTTTAATTTTGATAAAGCCCAATGCATTGATCTTTTTCTTTCATGAATTATGATTTTGTTGTGAAGTCTAAGAACTCTTCATCAGGCCTTAGGTCTCAAAGATGTCCACCTATATTTTCTTCTAGAAGTGTCATATTTTGCATTTAAATTTATCTTCTATTTTGGTGAATTTTTGTATAAAATGTGAGAATTGGTATCATTTTCTATTTCTTTAATATTCATTCTTTTCTTTTCTTGTCTATCGATATCCACTTTCTCCAGCTCCACTGTTTGAAAAAACTATCCATCTTCCATTCAGTTGCTTTGCACCTCTGTCAAAAGTGAGTTGGTGTAGGTCTATTTATAGATTCTCTATACTCTTCCATCAATCTATGTGCCCATCCCTCCACAATACTCACCAGTCTTGATTATTGTAGCTTTGTAAAAGTCTTAAATTTGATTAGAGTAATCCCTCAATTTCATTTTTCTCTATCAAACTTGTTTTATCTGTACTAAGTCCTTTGCTTTTTTTATATAAATTTTAGAATAACTTTTTGTACAACTTATTAAAAATTTTGCTGGGATTTAAATTGAAATTACATTAAATGAAGTTATCATTCTGTGGGAGAACTGACATCTTTACCGTGTTGAGTTTTTCAGCCGATGAATGTAGTAAGTCTCTCCATTTATTTAGATCTTTGATTTGTTTCATTAGCCTGTCAGCATATGAGTCCTGTATGTGTTCTGTTAAAGTTTTACTTAAGTGTTTCTTTTTTTTTGAGACATTGTAGATGGTATTGTGTTCTTAATTTTTGTTTGATATCTTCATTACTGTATATAGAAATACGAATTGATTCTGATTGATCTTGAATTCTGCAATCTTGATGAACTCCCTTATTAGTTGTAGGGGGCTTTTCTGGGGTGGGGCACTCCTTGGGATTTTTTTATGTAGATCATCATATCAACTGAAGATAGGAATAGTTTTATTTCTTCCTTTCTGATATGCAAGTGTTCTGCCCAACTCCTATTCACCCTGTTGATGAAGGAGGGGTTCCCACCCTAAATAGTATCAGATGGCTGAAAACACAACAGCCCAAATGGACAGATGAGAGTGATAGCAGTTTATCACATATACTCACAGCAGGAGAGAGAGGGACACTGTATTCCATGTAGGGCCAGATGGGGTTGCACTCAGGAACAGGGTGAACAAACAGGGGCTGTGAGAGACAGGCTTTGTACTAAAGAAAGAATGAGGCCCCCCTGGTTCCCTAGGAGGATGTTACCAGTTTGTTTGACTAGCTCCATGCGCTGGCAGGGAACTGAAGCCCTTAGGCTGAGGATCACATGAGTGCAGCTTCTCAGGCTGACAGGAGAAGCAGCTGGGTGGGGAGTCTTTCCTGCTGAGCAGAGAGAAAATATCTAGTGAAAGCAGGAGAACTCACAGTTAGGCCTTTGGGGCCCTTTGATTCTTGAAGATGTCATAACAGCATTTAAAAGTTCAGATCTCACAAAATAGCATGCCATTTATTTCCTTTTCTGACTTTATTGGGCCTGGGAGTTCTGTTACTATGTTAACTGAAAGAAGGAGAAAGATCGTATAACCATCATGATACAATCATAAAATATCATTTCACAGAATTCAACATCTGTTCTTAATTAAAAAAATCTATTATTAAAAAAAACTAGTAGTGAAAAGGAATTTTCTCAATCTAGGAAAGGATAGCTACTCTACTGCATGCATTGATGTGGGCCAGCCAAAGAGTTGAAAGAAAGATTTCTTGGACTCTCAAAGTCTGGGAGTAGTGCACCTTTATTCAGAGAACGGCATGGGCACAGGACCCATGGGCAGTGAAGAGCTGCAACGTGCTGAGGGTTAGGGCTAAATTTCTAAGGCATGAGTATGTGACTTCTTTTTGCCAAGGGAAAGATGATGTAAAAAGTCATTAAAATTGTATCTGTGCAGGTGGGGTCTGCTTATTGTGTGGTCATGTAACTTTAGATATGAATCGAGTCATATAGATCGGCATGTAGGCCAGGACACCTTGGGCTTCTCTCCCTGGGGCAGCCCTGATCCACATCAACATCACACTCAATAGTGAAATATTTAAAATTTCCCCCTTGATTTCTGGAGTACTGGAGGTGTTAGAGAATGAAAAACAGCAAGAAAAGTAAATAAAAGGTGTAAGGTGGCAAAGGAGGTAAAATTGTTCATTATTTCCTTTTGACTTGATCATGTACATTTTATTACATAAAATATTTGAATGTTTACCATGTTAAAACTGTTAAATTAGACATATTCAGAGAAGTCCAGCTTTTAACTCTGTTCGCTACTACTCATTCCCTTTCTTGTCATTTATGCAACTCTTTTTAAATCCTTCCATTCTTTCTATTTATAAATGGAAGTAGACTAGAATAGGATAGGAGAATACGTGTAGCTATGGATTCTCATTCTCCTCTATTTCAACAAACATGTTGTATACTACATATACTCTCCTGTACCTTGAAACAAATATATTTTTGAGATTATTCCATAACAAGGTACAGAGAGCTTCTTATTTTTTCTTCCAGCTGCAGAATATTTCATTGTTTAGATGCACATCAGTGCATTCTCCTTCTTTTCCCAGCATTGTCTCTAATTTCTGCTACAGTAAGCAGCATACAGGATTCTTCTGTCACGTACAGTTTGTCACACAATCTGGAAAGTCTCAGAAATGCTGTTTTTCAACTAGAGTTTGATAAATAAATGGCAAGCAATAGGATATTGGAGTATATGAGGAAGCCATTTAGCATAAAACTAATTTGACCTGACCTTGTTTTTCCAAAAGGACCTGACACAGCCATTGAGCATGTATTGTGTGTCTACTTTAAGCATTTGCCATGTCCCAAAGACAAGAACAAATGCCCTAAAGATGGAAAACCCTACACTGGCATTTCCTTAAGGATAAGCATCTCTCCCTAGGCTAGGAATTGATTGCTGTGCCCACCCTGTGACCATCCAGCTTGAGATAATAGACCTGCTACCTGCTGTGTGAACTGCTGTGCTGGCCAGGCAATCTCGTGACTGTTGCAAAAGGGACATTCCAATGATATTTGAAACATGCTCTTTGATGGCATATAACCACCCTGTACACACCACTTCTTTGGTGCTCTTCCTTCCTCGGGGGAAGAAAGGCCTCTGGCTAGTCCTCAGATCTGGCTCGTCATAAACTCACTCCAATTTTGATCTATAGATTGGTTATGGATTATTTGCATCAATAAGTTGTAACTTTGTCCTGATGGCCCTTTGAGTCCACTTATGGGGAAGAGTATATCCCAAGTCAAAGAATCATCAGGCCACTGATTTTTATTCAAGAGACAGAAAAAAAGATTGAAGTGTTGAGGCCTACCCTTAATTAGTGAAAGGGAAATTCAAGAAGTATCCAGATTTAACTTTCTTAAAAAAATCAGTGAAAAAGACACCAAAGAATATGATTATAAAAATCTTGAAGGCATCAAGTCCTTACAAGTTACCTGCACTTATACTTGTTGTCCCTTCTCTGTATCTCATGGTGTAAAGGACCTTGTGTTTTTGTCTTTGAGAATGAAAAGATGTAGGACATCGCCATGATATGGGATTGTTAAGGGCTTTCTCCTAGCTCAGGTAAACATGCCTAATTACAGAATGCAGAAAAAGCAAGAAAAACTGGGAAAGGGAGAAAACCTTCCTGATCCATGGGTGACCAAAAATTCAGGAAAATCAATGAAAACCAGTATTTTGTGGTGGAATTCTCTCTCTTTTGTTTCTACTTCTTGTCCTGAAAGCCATGTGAAGTAGATTATTTTCTCTCCATGTTTATTTGAGAAAAACTTTATTAAAAAATGTGGTCAAAAGGTGAGTCCAGATGCAAGGGAGGCCATAAGGTTTGAATATAAAGGGGACCAGGAAAGAATGAAGATGAGGTATTTCAGTCAACAGTGGGGACTTCCAGGCCCAGGGCCGGGGCTGAGGAAGCTGTTGGGGAGGACATTTTCTACAGGATCACTGAACCAGGAGCAAACCAGATCCTGAGAAAGCCTCTTTTTGTGGAATTACAGCAAGGCAGGAAACTTTTTCATGCTTCTCGGAAGCAAGGACATAAGATTCTTCCTTGAAGGTCACCCATCTTCACTTCAGCTCAGGAGTCCTGCAGAAGACAGAAGAGAGTGCTGTTTCCAGACCTAACTCTACAAGCAGCTTCCTTTCCCCTCTCTGAGGGCCTCAAGATAGAGCTCTGCAGTCAGAAGGAGGAAAAAATTCTAACGACACCCTGAGCCAATGCTACTTCAGAGCAAAGGGCTTGTATTAAGTGGAGAGAAGAAGCTTTACCACAAACTGCCTGATCAGAATTCAAAGTCATTCCCATTGTTTCTTCTCCTGTCTTATTATCTCTGCCATCTGTTCTAGGAGAACCAAACCTCTCCCTAATAGAGAGTAAGAGCATTACCTGTTGGCTGAAGCCCAGCATGTCCTGGGAAAGAGAAGAGAAGATACATTCTTAAAAGATAAGGAAGCAAGTCTGCCCCCAAATACAATGTCCCCAACCCCCTACTCCACACCTGAGAGTTCTCTAACACCACAACCCAGACCACATGATCCAGGGTAGAGAGGAGAGCAGAAACTGAAAGTGTGTGACCCATGAAGTTCCTGTCACACAAATACAATGTAACTTCCTCAACTTTGGTGGCTCTTCTTGCATTTGCCTCAGGATCTCGACCCAAGGTCTCATACGTGTTAACCTTTTCCTTATCTCTATAGGCCACAACCTCTTATGTTTCAGTATAGTAACCGTGGACTGTTGATTTCTGGATTTCCAGGAAACTTGAGGTCAACTAGGCGAAGAAAGGCTTTGTACAGGGCCACTGGTATACGGAGAACTACCTTGAGCAACACCGTATTTCTTCCTCCAGAAAAGTCTGTGTGGGTCTCAGCCACAGACAGGGTCCTCACCTTTCTGGTTTCTGCGGTGGATGAACAGCCCTGCCCCAAGGAAGAGCAGACCCAGCACGAAGCCCCCGACTCCACTCAGCATCTTGCTCTGCGCAGATTCAGACTGGGCCCCTGAGAAAAGAAGATAGTTTTAGTGATTTTTACCCCAAATACAACTTCTCTAATTGAGACTCTGGGACTGAGAGCTTTGAGAATGGGAGAAGGCTGCCCTGGAAGAACTACAACAATTGGCCATTTCTGGAAAAGTGACTTAAAAATCACTCTGAGTAGCTACAAGGCTCAGGCATTGAACTCATTTAAAGATCACAGCCCTGACATAAGGCCACTAGTTCATCTGATGAAAGAGGAGCCTGGGACTCCACGGGGTTGAGTAGCTTGTCTAGGGGGACAGAGGTAATAAAAGGCAGAGCTGAGATTGGACTCCCCTCATGTTGGGAAGGTCCTTAGATTGTAGTGGATGTGCCTCTGCTCAGATCACTATGAACAACTCAGAGCAACAGTGCCAGAGGTACAATCCCAGTCTGAAGCAGGGGACTGGCGCCCAGGGTCAGGTGGGAACCATGACCTGTGATATCATGGGACGGCTTAAAACAGGGACAACCTCTCTTCTGCCTGCCAGGCATAATTGCCTCACCAGGGGCTATAGGTATTTACAGAAACTATCACAGGATTATCTCCAGTGATCCGTGTTGAAGGAGAAGAGAACATGGAGCAAAGGAAAATATGGAAGGAGGAGAGGAGAAATCCGACACTCAGAGACAAGCAAAGTGCCCTCCTTGGTGGGTGAGGAATTTATGGGGTCAGAGAGCTTCTCACTCCATTCCACTGTGACAGGGTTCGTCAGACTTGGGTGCTCCACTTGGCAGGTGTAGACCTCTCCACTCTGAGGAACTGTCTCAAGCATCACCAGGGTCTGGAAGGTCCAGTCTCCATTACGGATCAGGCCTGTGGAGATGACTCCAGCCTCCTCTTCCTGGCCATTCCGGAGCCACCTGACTTCGATGTGGCCTGGATAGAAACCATTCACAGAGCAGACGAGGAGGTTGTGGTGCTGCAGAGGCTGGGTCTTTGCAGGATACACAGTGACTGTAGGCGCAACTAGGAGGGAATAAGTGAGGAGGACAGAGTAAGTCTTGGCTGGCTGCCTTTCTGCCTCTGTCCAAACCCAAGCCTCCTTCAAACCTGCCGTGTGGCTGAACAGGAGCCAGCATCATGAGTCTTGAATTTTTTTTTTTTTTTTAAAGATTAGCACCTGAGCTAACAACTGTTGCCAATATTCTTCTTCTTTTTTTTTCCTGGTTTTTCTTCCCAAATCCCCCCCAGTATATAGTTGTATATTTCAGTTGTGGGTCCCTCTAGTTTGTAGTACGTGGGACACCGCCTCAACGTGGCTTGATGAGTGGTGCCATGTCCGTGCCCAGGATCTGAACCAGAGAAACCCCAGGCCGCAGTAGCGGAGCACACGAACTTAACCACTCGGCCATGGGGCCAGCCCCATGAGTCTTGAATTTAATCCTTACAGCATGGGCCCTTTGGATTCAAGAGATATTGAGGCAAATCGCGGGATTTTTTTTTCATATCTTGAAACAGTTATTCATTGCTGAACTGAAGTATTTACAAACCTTTGCAAGACGTAGAGTGTATTAATTAAACTCATAATTTCTGGAGCTAGGCTGCCTGGTTTCAAATACAGGCTTTTCTTCTTATGGGTTGTTTCTGAGAGAGTTTTTAAATTCCTCTATGACTTAGTTCTCTCACCTATAAAGGAGGGTAATAATGCTAACTTACCTCTTAGGGTTATATGAAGATGAATGAACCTAAAATATCTTAAACAATGGCTGAAACTCAGTCTTCAATATATGGTAGCTATTTATTGTCGTTGTTTACCGTGAAAGAAAATTTGACTCAAAGTAGTGTGGAGAAATTGGGGACAGTGATGGGACAGAGGGAGATAAGCTATGAAATCGTGAGAAGGCACCTCGATGTGCTCACACCTTAGAACAGCACAGAAATGGTTCTACCCTGGGACCAAGCAGGGATAGACAGAGGTGATTCTCTAAATCTATGAGTTGAATCCTAGGAAAAGCTTGAGTCCTGGAGGAGAGGGAGAGAGCAAGGAAAGCCTTCATTTAAAAAGTATATTTACGCTCAGCTGATCAATCTCTCTCCTTGCAAAAAAGCCATATCTATTATTGGACTTGTTATAATTTTACAATTATCTCTCTTTCCAAATTGACTTTGAGGTCAAGGCAGGTCTGGGTCCCATTAATACGTGTGCATAACATCTGAGACAATCTCCGACACTACCATGCCCTCAACAAATACAATTATTTCAAACAAAGGGGAAACTTGAGGGCAACATTTTTATATCACAAAATATTAAATTTAAGATAGATGGCATATCATTAGTAACAATTTTGCAGTATATTTCATTAAGAAAAAATGTCAAAATTCTTAACATGGGAAATAATAGCCAGAATCAAATATAAACTACAAACTGGAGCAAATGCTGAATCAAATACCAGCAAAGCGTTAATAATCTTACTGCATGGAGAACCCATGAAATCACTGAGAAGAACACTAGGACCCCAGAGATGACAGACAATAGATAATAGATATTGCTTAGAGCGGTAATTATAAATGGTAAATATATGAAAAAGTAGAAGAACCTTAGAAATAAAAGAATATTAATTAAAAGTAAAACATAAAAATTTTGAGTGGCACTATTGAAACAAAACCTAACAAAGGGGAATGTGAGGTAGATTATGTTAGAACTATACAAAGGAATAATATGTCACTACTTCAATACTATTAGCATTATAAAAATAGTCACATCCAGTATTTTACGATTAAGTAATAAAATTATTATTTAAAAAGCTAGTTTCACAATCATTTCAACTATGTAAAATTATATACACTCAGAAAACAAAAAAAGTAGCAGGAAATTTAGGCCTAAAAGAAGCCTCAGAAAGGTCAGAGGTGCCTGGGAGGGTCTTTCCCACCCCCTCCCTCCGTATTAGCCTCCCCCACAACTGTCATTCTCAACGGAATGCTTATGCACAGCTACACAGGCACACTTGTCCCAGGGGTTTCAGGATTAGGAGAGGTGGATGCTAAGATCAGTCTGTGACTGGTCTCCCCACATTCTCCCAAACCTTTTACAGTCCTCATCTTTCCTCTGCTAAAAGTTACCCTAAACATACACACCACCTTCAGTTTCTCTCCTCACAGGTCTAACCACCCACCCCAGCCAAGAATTCCTCTCTGCCCAGCCCCCTGTACTGCCACTGCCCCTCCCTTCTCCTCCCCGACAGTGGCCTCCAAGGCCGCCTGAAGCCCCCCATCCTGAGCCCCCGACCCCATATCTACTCCCCTCCCAGTCCTCTCAGACCCCAGGCCCAGTCCCACCCCGCCCCCCACATTCTCTCTGTCCCACCTCAGCTCACAGTACACCCCTCACACACACACTCTGTCCCCCCACAATCACACACTGACAACCACACACTCTCTCCACAACCCGCTCTCACACGGTCCCTTGTAACTTGTACTCGCTCACAGTCCTACACACTCACCGGGACTGAGTCTCTCTCTGTCTCTGGGTTTTTATCTCTCTCTTTCTCTCACACGCACACAAACACACACACACACACACTCCCCCGCGCTCACCTCGCCGCGGCACCAGGAAGCTCTCGCTGACGCCGTAGTTGTGTCTGCAGTACGTGTCCACCGCGGCCCGCGCGTCATCCAGGACGTCCTTCTGCCCGTTCCAGTACTCGGCGCTCCGCCGCCCCAGCTCGGTCACCGCCCGGTACTCCCCCACGTCGCTGTCGAAGCGCACGTACTCCTCCCTGTTATAGAAGTATCTGTCCAGGAGCCGCACCCGCTGAGTCCCGTTGGAGAAATGACACTCGTGTTTAACCAGCTCCAGGAAATGTGCTGTGGAGACAGGAACGATCGGGTCACCAGAGAGGGCTCCTGAGAAGAGACTGATGACGACGCCCACCAAGGCGGGGCGTCCAGGCGCGGGTGGGGCACTAGCACACCCCTGACTGGCTCCTCTGGCACCCTCAGCTACCAGCGCCCCATGGGGTCATCGTTCATCCACAGGCTGCCTTGGGAGGCCTGGCCGGGTGGAGGAGATCCCTGGAGTCCAGAGACCTTTGGAATTCACTCGGCTTGCGTGCTTGGCGGCAGACCTCCTAGCAGGAGCTGGAAGCTGGAGGAGGATTTCGCCCCATCACCACCTCCTCCTAGTTGCCTCCACCTGAAGGACACTCACCCCTCCCTCCTCTCATCCCACAGCTCTTTACCATTCCTTAAACATGTCCCCCCCTCTTGTTCATTCTGTAATCACTTGGTGAGTAATGACCTTGCTCTCCAGGCCTGTGCTGTGCCCTGGGAATCCCAAATAGGGAAAAACAGACATCTCTCCTCCAGGGGAGATCTAAATTACCTCAGGGTGCCAGAGAAGAGTTCTCTGAGAGTGACATTTAAGATGTGACAGGAAGGGTTAAGTTGATGTGAGCTAGAGAAGAGTGGGTGTGTGTATATGTTTGGGGAAAAAGGGAGGTGCTTTTGAGGTAAAGGTAACACCATGTGGAGAAGCTTGAAAGAATTGATGAATTTCCTCAAGAAACCAGAAGAAACCAGTTCACTAAAGCGCAGATAGGGAGAGGAAGGAAGATAAAAGATTAGACTGGAGAAATCAAGTAGAGCCGGGGACTTAGAAGCCTTGTAGGTGATGTTAGGATTTTGAATTTATACCAAATGTAGTGGGAAACTACTGAAGAGATTAAGACCATAATCCCAACACAGGTCTACAGTCTCTTTTCTGCATTTCCAAATTCAGATAGCTCAGAGGAGAATATTTTTCATTTTTAATTTGAGGCCAAAACACTTTTGGCATATCTGACCTGATGCGGTATGGGGTCAAATGTGTCTCACAGCTCTTATTGGTTACATATGCTTCTGTAGTTTCCATATGTGCAAACATACATATATGTATCAATATACACATACGTATCTCATAAATGTGTATATTGTTGACATTTGTGTCTTTATGTTTAAGTGAACCATGAAATATCAAACAGAGTTAAAGAATAGCCCTGTGGTTAAAAGTGAAGTGAATAAGTGGAAGCTTCTGATATGGTCAATAGTATGGAAAGTAGAATTACTGCAGGAATTTGAGACACTTTACTGAAAAATATTTGTGGCAGTCACCACTATTTATGACTCAAAAGGCAAGTTATAGAAAGGTAATAAAGACGTAATGACCAAGAAATTTTGAACTTTTTCATGAAATTTGAACAATGCTTCATAAGGCAAAAAATAAAAATGAAAATCTTGAACTGGCTTTGATTGGATAGAGGCAACAAGAAAGTGGTGAATCTGTACAACTGTCTATTTTTTTGGTAATGAAACAAGTGAAAATAAACCACGAAGAAATGAACTGGAAGGTGAGTGTGTGTATAAATGCGAATCTAGAATTTTTAGAAGCTGCACAGTGTAAAGCAGAGTTTTCAACCTCGACACCATAGACATTTTAGACCAGATGGTTCTTTGTGGTTGGGGTTGGTGAGGGCTGCTCTGTACATACTAAGCTGTCTACCAGCATCCCTGGCCTCTACCCACTAGTTGTCAGAAGAAACGCCCAGTGTGATGAGTAAAAATGGCTCCAGATATTGCCAAATGTCCTGGGGGGAGAAGGAGCAGGGAGGAGGGTGGTGAGCTGTCTCTGGCTGAGAACCACTGGTGTAAACCATCTGAGAACACTGTGGTGAAGAAGCCACTGTTAACCATGGAGCAGCTGAGAATTACATTGACAAATTTGCCAATATTGTATCTGTTGAAAATCTTAGTCCTACGTGAAAGTTATGGTTTTTAGGAATCTGGTCCCAGTGCAGAGCTATTTGTCCAGCAAAATAAATTTGTTCAAGTTTACTTGATTTTTTTTGCCTTGCCAATCAATCACTGTGATATCGTGATTTATAATAAGAAATATATATTTGGTCTCTGTCCCCATTTCTGGCACAGAGCTCCTAAAACTCTGGGAATTTCTAAATGATGAGAGTAATAAAGTTGTCTTTTGTTATGCTAATGAGGTGACTTTTGGCTCCCACCTTGGAATGGGGGCAGCTTTCCAGGAGAATCAACCATGTGATTGGAGGGTTGGAACTTTCAGTCCCACTCTCTTGACTCTGGGAGGTGGGGGTTGAGTGGGGTGGGGTGGAGTGGAGGTTGAGTTCAATCACCAATGACCAATGATTTAATCAGTCATGGCTATGTAATGAAACCTCCATAAAAACTTGAAAAGATGGGGTTCAGAGAGCTTCCGTGTTGGTGAACACATGGAGATTAGGGGAGAATGGTGCACTCAGAGAGCATAGAAGCTCTGGGCCCTTTCCCAGTACCTTGCCCTATGCACCAGTTCCATTTGTCTGTTCCTGAGTTATATCCTTTTATAATAAATGGGTAATATAGTAAGTAATGTGTTGCTCTGAGGTATGTGAGCTGCTCTAGCAAATTAATCAAACCCAAGGAGGGTGTCTTGGGAACCTCCAATCTATAACCCTTTGGTCAGAAGCACAGGTGACAACTTGTACTTGTGATCGACATCTTAATAGGACGGGGCTGTAGTGTAGGACTGAGCCCTTAACCTGAGGGATCTCATACTATCTCCAAGTAGATAGTGTCAGAATTGAGTTGAATTCTAAGACACCCAGCTGCTGTTGGAGAGTTGCTTGGTGGTTTGAGTAAAGCCCCTACACATTGGCATTGGTAGCAGAACACTTTAGTCATCAAGTCATATAATTTATCCTTCACATCATCTTCTTTCTTAATTTCCCTGCAATTGGTCCACTACTTCTCTATCATACTAAACTACAGCCACAGCCACAGCCATTTTATTCCTGTTCAATGTCTCAACTAATTCATTTTCTAACTTTTAGTCTCCTACTCCCAATAATATCAGTAGGCATCAAATTACCAGCCTTGGCCAGATGTAGAATTCTCATTTCTGCAGTCAAGTCCCCTCAGAAGGGGAGAAACTGAGAAAGAGAAGACATTCTCATATAGACAGTTTACAAAAAATGAGCTGGTCTCCAGACTTTGAGGAGAGACTTTCACAAAGCTCCTCTTGCCCCATAGAAATGACGACAGAGAGGAGCACACTCTGGAACAGACCAGATCTATCTCACTGTTCAGAAATTCTCTAAGTACCTTCTTGACACATGAGACAGTTAAAAAATAAAAATGTGTGATGTTGCTGTTCACTACAACTTGTGTGGTTAGCACTGTTAGTTCATGCTCATGTGCCCAACTTAAGGTTGCCATATTTAGCAAATAAAGTACAGCATGCCCAGTTGAGTTTGGGTTTCGCATAAATTGCTGTTTGTCTGAAATTCAGATTTAATTCATATCCTGAATTTCATTTGGCAACCCTACCCCAACTTGCTAACAAAATCTCAGAAGTAGGACTGTGTTGAATAATTCTTTGTAGTCTTCAACACAAGTCCATTATGGCCTGTACATAGTGTGAACACATATGGGACTTTTCAAATAATAAATTTAAAATGAATGTAAATTTCTCCAATACATTGGAACTAGCAGGCCCTGCATCTCTCCCTCACCCTCAGACACACACTGATACATATGCACATCAGAAATTTTATCAATTTTACACAATTGAGCTACTATTCACTAACGGTGGTTAGAAGCCCAAGCTCTAGAATCAGAAAGTGTGAATTTGAACATGAACTCTTCCACTTGGGTCAGTTTTTAACATCCATGAACCTTTTTCTTTATCTCTAAAATGGATATAATAGTAGCTTATTCCTCACAGGATTATTGTTGTGAAATTAAACAGTGACACTTCCTAGTGCTGGTCACGTAATAAGTACTCAACAAATATATTACCATTTTAACGTTTATAATTCCTAAGAATGCAGGCTCACAGGATCTTTCTATTCCTTAACTTCCTAAAGCAAATAATATCTTCATCATGATCTTGCAATTGTTTTCCATTAATTTTACCACTAATTCCAGTTCTGAACACATAAGGGAAGAAACATTTGTTTATGTATAATAATGGAGTATACGTGAACCTAATACAAAAGGAATATGCTGATGTGGAAGAGAGGGACTTTCTGTATACTCGGATTTAGACGATATAATCCGTATTCTAGCACTAACTATGTGATAATGTGACAAGGGATAAGTTACTTAAAATCTTTCAATTTTAGACTCCTTATATATATATACACATGTTTAATTGCTACAGATATGATAGGATATTTATGGGAATTACAGGCTAAAATTGATATACACATAGTAACTGCAAAATGTTATGATGCTCCATGCTGATAGAGACCAGATTTGTTTTATTCATCACTGCATCCTCATCACCTAGGGCAATAATGGTGTGTTCTAGGTTGCTAACAAATGCTAGCTTGACAAGTTAATGGCATTTTGAATAACCAGTCACCTCTGCATACCAGGGCACTCTAATGCTTTCTTGCTGATGACTGAACATCTGTTTTTGTCACGTCCTTGAAGCTTCTCTTCAGGCTCTTTTATTCTTATAGTTAAGTCCAGCTCACTCCCTGATGTCACAGCAGTCTTTACTTGGGGGCCTAATATAATTCTGCTCCTGACTCCTTCAACCTCACCGTCTGCCACTTCCCAACTTGCTGGCTATCCTTCAGCCACTTTATCCTTCTTTCTGTCCCTTAAACACAGCAAACATCTCCCCACACTTCAGCCTTTCCCCTGTTGCCTCTCCGTGGAACACTTGTCCCTTAGATCCTCCACATGATTGGCTTTTCTCACCATTCACGTCTCAACTCAATGTGACTTTTTCTTAGAGAGAGCTCCCTATCCACTGGAACTGAAGTCAGGCGAATCCATTCTCTCTGTTCCATAACTCTGACATATTTTTTTCAGAGCACTTATTGCTCTCTGAAATTTTTTCTTTGTTAAATGTTTATGGGGTTATTGTCTTTCTACCTTGTCATTAGGTAAGTTCCAAGATAGTATGGGACTTTTCTATCTTATGAAAATAGAATCCTCTGAGCCTCGAACAGAGGCTAATATATAAAAGTTGCTCAGAAAAATATTTGTGTTTAAATGAGTAAACCCAGGGTTCTTGGAATGATCATTGCGGGGATCCTGGGAGGCAATAGGGGTTCAAGCTCCAATACTCTTGTATTCTGATGACACCTTACATCTCTTCAGTTTCTTGTGAGAAATTCAGACAAACTTTCTCGTTCTCCTTGCACTAGTTGGAAGAAACATTCACAGGTAAGGAAAATGTGATTTTAAGAGAGAGGAAAAATTTCATTGTTTCATATCATTCAATGGGTGTGTTATAGCGCCTAGGGTCTGTGCAAACTTTGGGGATTTTCAGTAATGTTGATGACGCAGCTGGGGAAAGAATAGGAAAGAACTAGAAGTAGAGTAACCAAACATGGCTAATTAAGGAAAACAGAGGGTGTGATGAACAAACCTATGACATTTGGGGCTAAGGCTCTAGGAGGCCAATGAGTTCCCTTGACTAGCTTATTGACTTTCAGCCCAATGGGATGTAAACAAGTTTCATACTCTTTCCATAATCCTGTTCAGGGTGTATGCTTTGAACCATATGAAATTTCTAATATTTGACTATTTTTGGTTTATGAAAATAGAATTTCATATGATTTATTCTGTACTAGCTGAATCCCTTCTTGTGGACTCAGGCCAGAGAAAGGGGAGAGGTAGGAGAAACTGAGAGTATAGAAAGGTTTAAAATAGGTTCATAATGATCATTATCCTGTGCCAGGTTTTCAGAAGATGTCTTGAGCTCTTTAAGGCATCAAAGAACACCCCATTGATGCTCTCATTATAGAGTCATTTCAAAGTACTAAGGATCCCTGCTTCAGCTCCAGGGTACTTTCCACAGGAGAAGTAGAGAGCACTCTAGCCCCAACTTCTGTCAGAGACCCTCCAGGATAGGGATACAGGCCTTATATACACTGGGGTTCATGGAGAAAAGAAAGGAGATAATGGACGAGGCTCTTGATACATCCTCATATATTAGGAAGCAGCACGAACATCACAGATCCTGTTAAGGATGTAACACAGGATCTTCTAGGAGAGATATTCCCAATTTCTTTTGCCTCTCATAAAATTTTCAGAGAAATTTTCCCTTTTCCTGGCATAGCTCAACATGATGAAGGAACCACTGGATGGGGAATTATCTGGACATCGTTATTTCTAAATCTTCTCAAGATCCTGAGGGAATGGGATGCAAGGCTGGAGAGGTTTTATTGGAAGAGAGTTAAGAAGGCTTATGTATGGAGGCTTCTTATGAAGCTCTTATAGAGAGGACTAGTATCCAGGTTCCTTTTGTTGTGGAAAGAATTAGGGATACATATGATAAAGAGAGGAGGTCACTGAAGAAAATGACACAAGTTTTTAAGGGTCATGGCCTGGACACAGTGAAAAAGCTAGCGTCCTTCATCTCCCCACCCCACCATGCCTCATCACTAAAGATATCTACTTACGTTGGGTGTCCCTGGCCCAAGCAAGGGGAGGGTTCGGCACCATCAATATCACTGTCAGAGCTGCCATCCAGGAGCCTCTGGGGAACCACAGGCACACCATGCTGGAGAACAAGAGAGACAGGATGCAGAAGAGCAGGCAAGTCTCACTCAATGAAGACTAGGGCCTTCCTCCACTCACATCCCAAATAATACCACCCAGGGACCTCATTTCTTTGTTCCCGGATTGGGTAATCTCAGTGTTGAGAACCAATCAAAACCAAGGATGAATAGCATCATCAGTTGCTGGTCAGAGATTCAGTTTGAGGGTCGTCTTCTGAAAACTCTATTTCCTTCTTTAGAAGGATTGTTTTAATTTGATACTTTAAAGGTTTGATCCTGTTGTATCTGAAAAATTTTAATTGGGCACCTTTTGGCCCTATTGGCTCTCAATAGGTGACTGACTGTGCTGGTCCGTGATATGTATATAAATTGAGCTTTTTGGGGGCATTCACCTCTCTCTTGAAGACAGAGCTATTCTGATGAATGTATGTTTGTGTGTCCAGGAGTTGATGGGGTGGAGGGAAGATGACTGAATTCAGATAACCTTTAATCTGGTCCTTATTGCACAATATAGTGGGCAGATTTGGGAAAATTACTTAACCTCTCACAGTTGAAATGAAAGCACCGTGATCTTTCAGGCATTTCAATGCTGAAAAATGCGTGATTCTGTGGAAAGCTTAAGGAGCAGCAACCCCTGGTAACTGATTATATGACAGAATTTTATCTGCTGATTGGAGAGGATAATCTGTACTTCCTTACAGATAGGGATGTATCTGACAAACTAAAGAAAATTGAAAGCTAGTCGATAAAGTCAATAACATAACCTGGGTGAAATGGTTTTTCAGGTTTGTCTCCTGATGCTGTCACTGAGTTTAGTGGCACCTCCAGATTACACATAGAGAAAGGGGATTAGAGGAGGCGATCTACGTGGAAAGTACTTTTGTACAACATTTGAAAGGACCTTCGTACAGCACTTAACCTAACAATGGGATAAGGCCAACTGTCCAAATCAAAGTACGCTGGGGGCTGAGAGATCCACAAAGGACTCAAAGTCAGCCTTTGGCAGAGCTCTGCTTTAGATTAATTAATATTTTATGTGAAAAAGTGTTCAGTTTCTTACTCCTGGTCCCCACTATGATTTCCATGTTTTCTTGGGGATACGTCCCTTGATTATCTATCTTCTCTTGCTTTATCCTAAGGGAAGATATAAGAAGACTTGTTCAGGAGCTACAACACTATGGGAAAACTGTGACTTGCATCCTTTGATGTAATCATATAATTTAAAAAATAAAATTCTACTTTTAGATATTTATTACACATTGTCTTAATGTCAATGTATATCTCAGATCTGAATGGACTTTAAAAGACAATTCTATATCTAAAGTTCTGCATTAATTCACACTCCACCATAGTTTTTATGTGTACTTATTCTTTATGTGACTTAATATTTCTAGTGACAGAGTATTTACCATACTGCAATATAATTGACTAAAATTTGTTGAACAATTTTTTAGCAGTTTAGTTTGTATCCAAAATTATACAAGGGCTTTTTTTTAAAACTTTTTATTAAGATTATGATAGTTTACAACCTTGTGAAATTTCAGTTGTACATTATTGTTTGTCGGTCATGTTGTAGGTGTATCACTTCACCCTTTGTGCCCACCCCCTACCCCCTTTTTACCCCCTGGTAACCACTAATCTGTTCTCTTTGTCTACATGTTTAATTTCCAAATATGAGTGGAGTCATACAGAGATTGCCTTTCTACATCTGGCTTATTTCACTTACCATAATACCCTCAAGGTCCATCCATGTTGATGTGAATGGGATGATTTTATCCTTTCTTATGGCTGAGTAGTATTCCATTGTATATATATACACCATATCCAATCATCAGTTCATGGGTACTTAGGTTGCTTCCATGTCTTGGCTATTGTAAATAATACTATACAAGGGCTTTTTTATGTATCATATTTTATTTAACTATCACATCATCACAGTGATTTAAGCATCCTTTTCATCCCTACAGATGGAGAGAATAAAATAATGGATGGCGATTAAATAAATTTTGCAAGGATACAAAGCTAGTAAATGGCACACTCCAGATTGAGCCAAGTTGTATGTGATTCCAACCCTACAAGCTCAGCCTTTACATCATACCATTTCACGTTCAATTTCTGAAATGTCCCTTATATTAAATCGTTTTTATCCCTTATATTAAAACTATTTTTATCACTTTAATTCATGGATATGTGTATCAATGAGACTACTCCTTTTAATGAACAACATTTTATATAGATTGAGGCAGATAATATGTAGCAATTCTAGTTCCTATAAAAGATTCCCTTCATCATCATTGTTACTCTTCTCTAGAAATGACAAAATTTACATTTATCTTAGGTAATGATGCCCATAGTTCCCACACAAGTCTCCTTCCTTATTAAAGAGAACAGCGGCCTCCAAATTCTTAAATCCAGTCTACTGCTCTCAATCATTGTTTCAGATTTCTCAGCATAATGTAGTGCAAGTTTGAACATTTCATAATAGAATTGAAGTAGCATCTAATTAACTTTGGAAAAAGGCATTTCTTTTAATGTGAAAGTTCAAAATTCTGTGCAGGGGTTGAGTAGAAGTCACTATTGTTCCTGGATTCGAGAAGACATTGTCCCTGGACCCTAGCAATAATTCAGTAGTACTGAAAGTTGTGTAATTGCAACCAAGAGAATATCACGTTTCATTTGACAAACAGAAAATCATAATTTACACAGAATTAACTTGTTGTGACGTGATAATCTGGGAAAGCCAAGCTAAGGTTCACCTTAGAATACGGAATGAAAGGAATGGCAAAGAAAAGTAATTCATATCAATAACATACTGAAATACAGTTGAAAACACTATCAAAACTTAACATAAATTTGACATACAATTTATAAATCATATGAATTTATTTTTAAAAAGAATGGGCCAGTGTCTATGACCTAAATTCTGTATGTTGTATACATTTAGGGGAAACCAAAATGTGCTGCCTTAAACATTATATATCACACTTTTCTTTGATAATTAACTCAATATGAGGACAGTTCAGGTGAAACAATGTAGCAACTGTCACCAAAACATCAATCCTACAGGTGATCTCTAGGCCGAGCTTCTTCACTGAAAGCAAGAGACACAATCTTAATCTCCTAGTAGCTGAGGGTGTGACAAGATTCGTCAGTGCCCCAAAGCGGGGATCTCAGTCAGCACTTGGATTCAGGCTTCAGGCAGCGGCTTTTAAAGTATGCAAATATATACAGGTCTGTGGGGCTGCAACCATTAAGTAGCACAGGCATCCAGAGATAGGAGATCTAGAGGTGTCCCCTGGGTGGCAATCAGACAAGATGTAGCACCAGGCAAATGTATATGCAGGGCATACTTACTAAGAGTGGAAGTTACAGTACCTTAAAAAGTTACAGAGTTGCGTGTCACCTCTCTTTTCTGAATCCTATTTCTGCCATCTTGAACATAGTCCACCTGTGATCCCATCATCTTTCTTCTCCCCACACTTGGAAGCTCTTAATCCTTCAGGATTTACAGTTGGGTATTGGTTCAATTGTGATTTAAGAGGGAATATGAGACCTTGCTTAGGATCTCATGCTTCAGAGAAGCTTACCATAAAACTCTCTTTTAGGGTATCAGGAATTTGACTGCCTAATAATAGAGTAAGCCTTTGATTTAAAATTTGTTATTACTGTTTTTGGGTAGAGTTTTCCTGAGGGCATCCCAGCACCAGCATATTTGGTTAAGCATAATTCAAGTATTCCTCAGTCTTCTGGTCAACTACCATCATAATCCTACCTTACATACCCATCAAAGCATGCATTCCTCTAGGGAAGGGAAGAAGTTAAAAAAAAAAGTATATAATCTTGTATCTTCTCCTATTCAATGAGGTAGTGTGCTTATATTTATTTACTGTGGATAACCAGTAATTTTTAAGGGATTTCAGATAAATTTTTTGTTTCACTGTTTATCTCCTCTCTGTTGTTCACATACTAGGTTTTCCAAATTCTACCACTTGTATTAAATATCTACTTCATCATGGACTCTTTCTAGACTAAGTTAGAATTTACTCTTCTTATGTGCCCAAACATTAAAAAGTTAATTTTGTCCTTCCTATCATTACAGTGGATTGTTTCCCTGCCACTCCACCTAGGTTATACATTTCTTAAGGACAAGGAATGTGTCTGTTTCATCACTGCATGGCCATAAAATTGAGCATGGATGGCTCTATTCTAAATAAATGATAATGTACTGATAGACCACTTTGGTGAAAAAGGAGTCTTGCTCTCCTTAGTTAAATATATTTTCTTCCAGCTCTTTTTAAGCATAACATCTTGCCTTGTTCTAAACTAAGTTCATTGAAGCCATACACCTGGAACTTCCTCAATCCCTTCTTTGTCACTCCAAATCTTCCTATCTTCTTTCTTTTTTCTTTTTTCTTTTTTTAAATTTTTATTTTTCATTGCAGTAACATTGTATTATAACATTATACAGCTTTCAGATGTACATTGTGATATAGTTTGAATTCTGTGTAGATTACATCATGTTTACCACCCAAAAACTAATTATAGTCCATCACCACACATGTGTACCTAATCCCCCTTTTGCCTTCCCCTCATCCCCCCATGTTCATTCTTGTTTCTGAAAAAGTGTTCCTTTTTACCTCCAAGCCTCACAATCTCTCTCATTCTTTGGATTCCATTTAGCATTTTGGGAGTAATTTTTCCCTCCATCTTCTTTTTATCTTCAATTTCTCCTATCTACAGATGCCTTCCATTTGACTCAGGAACGTGTTAAGGTCTTTCCTGTCTTAAAAGTAACTTTCCTTTAGTGTCGCTTTTCTCTGAAGTGAGAGTCTCATTTTTTCCCTTCCAAAATTCTTGAAGGACTGTTTATGTCTGCTGCCTTCATTTCCTCTTTTCCAATTCACTCTTCACTCTTTTGAAATATAGCTTCTACCTTTAACACTCTACATTCCTTGAAGGTTATTGGTGCCACACCAACTGTAAAACACAATAATACTTTCTTATATTTTATTCTCTTGAAAATTTTTGCAGCATTTTATTCTTTTGAGAATCCTCTCTCCACGTTCTTTTTTTCCATTCTTTTTGTGGCTGTCTCTTGGTTTACAGGAAATCATCCTCCCCGGGTTATTCTCAATCTCTTCTGCTTCTTCTCTGATAATGCCTTCACTAAGTTCTCTTATGGCGCATGCATTAGAATGCTGTCTACTCTCTATTTTACTTGCACACTCTTTGTTGGCACGTCAACCCCTCCATGGGAAGGGAGACCTATTGATCAGAACAGAGCAGGGACTATGCTAAATGAGCATAGCAGGATACAGAATATGTCATCTACCTATTTCTTCTAGGACCACATACTGTGTAGAGGATTTTTCTTCTGCCAGCCTATATTCCACATACCTACCCTACTGTGAGTGATTCTGCAGGTAACCAGTTCTTGAGTGGCATAACACAACTTTATGAAAATATTCTACCCAGCACCTAATGATGCAAAACTTCTCTATCCTGATTGGTTATCATTGTGATGAGTTTCCAATCCTGGGGAGGCTAGAAAGGTATCTATATTCTTAATGAATATTTTTTGACTGAGTTGTGTGGGGACAAGCCTGATTGCGACAAGGTTGACAATTGTACCATCTCATTTTTTCCTTCCAGAATGGGTTCTGGGTGAGTTCCCAGGGTGATGGCACTGTTAATGAATCTAATCAGGTTGGCTTCCTCCATGACTCGAGGCAGACTCTCCAGGTAGAAGCAGAGTGACTTTTTCAGACGTGTGCATAATAATTGGCATCGGAGATGGAGACCTTTTCCTATAGATCTAGATTACAGGTCATACTGGAACTGGCTTCTGGCTTCAAAGCGTGTGCTCCTCCCTTTGACAGAAAAGTATTCCTTCCCTCTTATCACACACAATGAACTGCTGGGAAAAGGGTCTTCCTTTACCAGAGCTACAGATTCAAGTAACAGGGAGAAAGGAAACATTTTGTTTTGCTTAGGGTTCTTATTGTATCAATATCAGTCTGGAGAACTGTGAAAAATAGAGGCAGTCTGAGAATAGGGGCTGTTCTTCAGCCAGTTTGCTTTGATGATTGTGATTGTTTTTATATCTTTCCAATTGGATCACAGGTGGACAGAGGAAATTGGGAACAAAGGTTGCTTCCTTTGGCATTTGTGAAACCCCTATTGTATGGTTGAATTGTACCAAGAAATTTTGAGAAATAAGAGAAGTTGAACGCATTATCCCTGTCCTCAGGTTACTGGGTCATGTATTTATTGCTGTAACTTTTCTAGCTGAGGAGATAAGCTACGCAAACATGAAGCAGTATTACATCATGGAAACATATTTATCAGCGGATAACAGAGTATAATGCGCTGAAAACAGAACCTCTTTGAATGTCAAAGTCTCATTAAATCCAAAAGAGGTACAAACCTGGGGGGAGGGTGATTGGGAGAAGATCATTGTTCTTAGAGAATAGAAACCTCTCTGAGCTTATAGTGTCCATTAATCAACACACATGAAAAAAACATCAACCCGGATCTTAAATCTGACACAGATCTGAGAAAAAATAATTATTTTTCTGATTTTCCCAGTAAGAGAGAATAAAGAATTAGAGGTTAGAGCTTCATCTGATATCAGCTACTGGATGAGAGACCAGTACAGCTGATCCAGGAAGGATGCTCCATCCTTATGCTCAGTCAGTAGTTCCTGGAGGAGACCTTTGAACTTAGAAATGAAAGCAAATTTACAACTCAAGATCCGTGACAATTATCCTTCAAGTCTCAACTTAAATTCCATTTCTTCAGGGAGATCTTTCCTGACCAAACTGCATTGTTAACCCATTTGAATTTCCTTTTATTACTGTTATTCTCAAGTGCATAGAATTGAGTTGATCTTATCCAATGAATTCACAGAACATTGTAATCATTTGTCAGAACTAGGACTCTCTCCTCTCTTCCCTTGTCTCCGTTCTCACTCCTTCCCTTCCATAGATATACCCTCTAATGTGTCTGGTATGTCTTCAACGATGAGGGTGGCATTTAAAAATATGTAGCATTGTTTTCCTGTGTGTATTTTTATATCTTAATAAATGTCATTGTGCATTGAATCACATTCGGTTTCTTTTCTCACTTAACACTATGCTTTGAGCTTTACCTTAGTGCTTTATCAAAGGGAAGCAGGTCAGGGAGGGTAAAGTGTCTGTTTCTATGTAAAACTACTAGTTATAGAACTAGAACTCAAATCACCTGAGACCTAACCCAGGGCCATTTATCAGTTTGTCTCTTAAAAGTTTCCAGATCTTCAAATCTAAGATAAATAGCACTGTCTTAGTCCATTTGGGTGCTGTAACAAAATGCCACAGGCTGTGTGGCTTATGAACAACAGAAATTTATTTCTCATAGTTCTATAACCTGGAAGGCACCAGCATGGTTGTGTTCCGCTGAAGGCTTTGTTTTTGGTTCATATCTGGCAATTTCTCATTGTGTCCTCACATGGTGAAAGGAGTTAGGGATCTCTCTGGAGCCTTTTTGATGAGGGCACTAATCCCTTACATGAAGGCTCAACCTTCATGACCTAAGTACCTCCCAAAGGCACGGCTTACTAATACCATCACCACTTGGCGTTAGGTTTCAACATATGAATTTTGGAGGTGTGTTCAATCAGATCATAGCGCACTGTGTGCTCTACAAATAAGAATCATTCTTTTCATTACCTATGAGGACTGACTAAATAATTGGAAAAGAAAATTACTTTGGAGGAAATGAGCAGATTAAAAATGAGGTACATTGTATGAAAATAATACATAGCTCAACCTAATCACTATCATTATTAGTAAGGTAATTGTAAGTAGAAAATCATAATAGACAACGGAATTGGTTTTTTAAATTCTGTTTTCAGTGGTAACATTTAATATAAAAGCCCCCCAAACGTCCAAGCTAACCTTATATTCCACATCACATATTGACGCAACTAACAGAATTGTAGATGTTGACCTTAAAAATAAAACAGCCAGGTATTTTATCAGCTAAACAATATTCCCAGATATTTTTTTGGGAATAGCCAAAGAATTGCAATTCAGGACATGCATGCTATGACTGGCCATAGGCAAATCCAACAAACAAGGGAGAGGAGTGTTATATTGTAGAGAGAGAGGAGGAAATTGGGAGGTTTTTTTTTTTTTTAAGGAAAGTCCATTGGAGAAAAGCAAGAGTTCAGGGTGGTGATGGTTTGTCATTGGCTGAGTTGCTGGGGAAGTCAATTTCTATTTGGGGTGCAATGGATATTTCTTCCTGTAATTAAGGATTCTTTCTTGTTGAAGACTTCTGTTGGAGTCTGTAATTTACTACTTTTCCTGCAATTGACCTTGAGTGATGCTGTGTGGGGGTTCTTCAACCTGGCTCCTGATTCCATTTTAAATGAGGTTTCCCTTTATTAATTTTCACATAGGTATAGTGCCAGTGATGATGGTGATGATGACGATGATGATGATAAAATGCATCTTCAAGCTATGGATTAATATTATTTTACCCAATACAAACAATGATAATGAGCTCATTACCTAACTAGAGCCAATGGAGGGGATGAGGTCTTTCAGTAAGACTTCAAAAGAAAAGGTCCAAAAAAAAATTCTTGGAGAAAACCCATAGTGAGTGGAAGGTAGAAGGGGAGCTTATTTCACAAGTTTTATGTCCCTACTCTGCATTTCTTTGCCCCATCTCCATCACTCCTTCATTTTATTCCACAAGGAATGCATACCATGAACCTTCTGTGGGCAAGAATACTATTGAATTATTCCATATGGGGTGGAAATTTTTGACTTGATAATAAAGAGAGTTATAACTTTGGGCTTCTGAAAGCTTGTCGGGGAGAAACCTGGCACAATGTCTGACCTGTTTCCCATAGGATCCCAGTCTGAATATTCTTGGAGAAAGACGCTAAGTGGAGTTGTAGCCTCCCTGTTGGGCTAATCTTCCTCTTGTTGAGGACTGTCATCTATCTCAGGGCTCAGAAAGGTAATCAGCCTCTGAAGAGTCCCCTGCCACCTGCCCTGTGGCTTCCTCCACTTCCCACGTTTCCTAATGTTAAAGATGTGAGGCAGGAAAGGTTGACTGCACTTCTCAGGGATACCTAGAGCAGTCTTTTCTGAAGCCAGAAGCATTCCAGCACATAAGCAGAGATGGAGCTCTAATATTGGAGGTCATCCCCCACCCCTCAGGATAATGATGACATTTGGTCCTATTGGGGCATTCTATTTCCTTCTTCTCTTTCTTTCCAGGATATGTGGAGACTGAGTTGTCTGGTGATGAGGTAATGTCTTCTTCCTTGTCTTTGGGTGGCAGAGCATTCTCCCAATCCTTTGGTGAGTGGAAGATGTCTTGGGGATAAGAGGTAAGGGTGACTCTGGCTGAGTGGCACTGTTGCTGGGTCCCTGAAATGGGAGGGTGGGGGTCCCTCGTGAGACTTTCATGACTGTTCCTCCAGGTTTCAAGAGTTGTTGCCTCCCCCCCCCGCCCCCCCACAGCCATACTAGGGTCCTAATTGAAGCTTCTTCCCTGGAGCCTGAAGTAGTACTGAGAGGCCTGGGTCTCAGACTAAGTAAAGGACATTCATGAGGTCAATGTTCCAGGCATTTGTTCCAGAAGTCTCTGCATTTTTTTGAGTGGGAAATGCCAATTAAGACCATAATGCAGAGTTAGGGGTTTGTCATTGTATCAGGCCTTTTCAGCAGAAATATAAATGTTTATGTTTATATGCATAAATTCAATGTATATAAATATAAAATTTATATATGTGTACATTGAAAATATTAATCTGTTCCATTGTACATTTGTGTCTCTTTTCTTCTATATCAAGAATTCTGGTTTTCAAGGACACAGGGCAGACACAGTTAGAATATCCATCCATTCTTACACATTTGCTTTTCCCACATTAACATGGCTACAGTCTAAGGATAATGATACTCATGCTACAACCACCAAAATGATTAGTGAAAATAGTTAATATTTCTTTTGCCTTTGTTCTCCTCCTCATCCCTCCTTTTTATGGTTACTCTATATTTATGTTAGTGGATCATATACCATTAGGTAGAATATGTGCTCCCTTTTTATCTTAGTTCTATGAGTAATAATGTGTTTAATGCTTACCACTATTCCTTATGTCAATGTCCCTCTAGTGCAGTGGTTCTCAAGGTGTGGTCCATGGACTCCTAGAGTCTCTGGGGCCCTTTTGGAGTTTCTGCAAGATCAAAACTAATTTTATAATATACTAAGATATTATTTTCTCTCTTCATTATGTTATTTGTACTGGTGGTGCAAAATCTATGGTGGGAAAACTGTTGGTGCCCTAGCACAAATCAAGGCAGTGGCACCAAACTGTGTAGGGAGTCATGGTATTCTTCACTGCCATGAAATTGTATTAAGAAAAAAAAATTGCCAGTTTCACTTAAGAATAGCCTTGATGAAGTGATAAAAGTCATTAGTTTTACTAAATCTCAATTCTCAAATAGACATCTTTTAAATACTCAATGTGACAGATAGCATTTATGTGGCATAGTGATAGAAAGGCAGTTGTCTTGTGGAAAAGTCTGCTTAAGTTGTGAGTAAAACTGGCCACTTCTTTTGATTTTATGGACCATAATTTTTCTTGAAAGAATGGCTGACAGACACACTATGGTCATTTGGACATTGGTATTTAGTAGATATTTTCTCAAAAGTGAACAAAGGCAGCTTGTCTCTTCAAGGAAAGTGAAGATTAGACTTTCAAGAGAAAATTAAAATTTTGGAAAACTTGTGTTTGCCACAGCTTCTCAATACTTAAAGATTATTCTGATGAGATTGATGGTGATATTAACAAATATGATTTTTAACATCGTTGAGTGAAATGTGTCAACACTTTAAAGATCTGCATAATCGTGTGAATCAATACTTTCCAAATGGTTAGTGCATGATATTGCAAAGTCATCATGGATAAAGGATCCATTGAAAGTGCAAGATAGATCAATGAATAATAAACTACCAGACTGAAAAGTTCATTGATAACATTTTAGATTCCACAGTCAACTAATCTGTAAGAATCTACCTTTTGTTGAGTTTTGGTGTCTTATCAGAGAAGAACATACACAAGAGCTGAAAGGCTATTAAAATGCTTCTCTTCTGTTCAACCAGTACATATACAAGTGAAGCCACATTTTCTTCATGTATTTCAACCCAAACATACTGTTACAGATTGAATGTAGAAGAACATATGACCAAGCTATCTTTATTGAGATAGACACTAAAGAGATTAACAAAAATGTAAAACAATTCCTTTTCCTTCACTATTTTTCTGTGCTGGGAAATATAGCTACTTTTCATAAGTATGTTATTCATGTTAACATGTAATGAGTTCAATGCTGTTATTTAAACAAACAACTATTAAATTTTTTTCACGTTTAATTTCTAATCTGGCGAATTTCACTTGACATAATCAACATAAACTAAAGTTCTTCCGAGTTCTCAATAATTTATAAGAATGCAAAGACATCCTAACACTGTTACAGGCTCTTAACATCAGCCCTGATATCAGTTCCCCACATTGAACCCAGCGTATATGGGGTTAAAACTAAAACCCATCACCCCCTTTCCTGCTTCTCTAGCTCCACTCATATGTAAATACCTGTTTCTTTAAACTTTGACTCCTTGAGCTTTACAACTAAATGGGAGTTACAAATTGTTAAAAGCCCAGGTGGCCCGGAGTTGGAGGCACACTAAAGTTTAGCTAATCATGTGTCCTTGAGTTTGCTAGGAAAGCTGCTGTCTCAAGAGTATCAAGGAGCGGAGGCTTCCCAGACCTCAACTCCTCGACTCCCGGCGCTCGAACCCGCCTCAAACAAGAGGAGACAACGGCAAAGGACGCTCACCTGCCATCCGCCATCCTCCTATCTCCCCCCCTCGACCCGTGGGAAAACGCCAGCCTGCACAGCCACATGCGCCCCCTCCCCTACCCAAAACCCCAAATAAAAATCTCTACCCATTCCTCATCGGGGAGCTAGCAATTTTTGAGGCATGAGCCCTTGCTTTGCTCTCTGTGCCTGGCATAGTAAAAAACCTTTCCTCTTCCACTCAAGACTGTTCTCGTTATTTGGATTGGCGTCGGGTTCAGAGACCGTTACAACACCAAAAGTTTGTGAACTGCTGATGTAATTGTGGTTTTTTGAAGCTTTTTCTCTAGTTGGTTCCTCAGGAAGCTCTTAGGGAAGTTCTTGCACTTTGTAGTTTGAAAGTCAGTTTTGCTGAATATAAAACCTTGGTTCCTATTTTCTGCTCTTGACTACCTTAATAATGTTACTGCATGTTCACGTAACATTGCTATCAAAGAGTCTGATGACAATCTAATTATTAAGTCACTTGCTGTTTTTTGGTGGGATGCCCAGGTGGTATTTTCTTTTTCTTTAATGTCCAGAAATTTTATTGGAATACACTTTGGTTTGGGTCATTTGGATTGAGTTTCCCAGATAAACTACATTCTCTTTCAATATGTTGTTCAAATCCTTTTTCATTTTAGGAATGCTTTATTAAGTTATATTTTTTAGTATTTCCTTTGATTTTCCTTTTTCAGGAAGTCCTGTCATTTACATGTTAGATTATTTTGCCTATCTTCAATATTTGTCATTTTCTATGGAATCCTTTTTATCTCTCATTTCTTCTTCATTTGAAAAATTGTTCATCTTTTCACCTTTTCTCTTCCTATAAGGTCTTCTTCATTATGTTTATTTCTTCTTCTGTTCCTTCTGGTTTAGTCTTCATTTCTGAAATGATTTTTTTTTAATCTCTAATTATTTCCTGAGTACTGTCACCATACTTCTGAGATTTTCTAATTCCAATTTATGTTGTTATTTCACATCCTCTACACTTTCTTAATAACTTTTAGCTTGTTTTGAAATAGGTTATAGTTTAGTATTTTTTGGTAGTATGATTTTTCTGGTGTCCTTTCATCGAAAGGATGTTCTCCTTTTTCTAAGAAATATAGCTTTAGCCCTTTTCTGCTGCTCATTTTATATGAAATTAATTGTCCTGTGTTTTAGAAGGAGGCATACTCCAGGATGGTTTCTTTTATCTTCACACAGCCCCCTCTTCTGTTGCTTTGGCATACCGCACAAATATGTTGGCTTGCTTTTTGAGAGTTCCTGATCCTCTTTCTACTCCTCACTTTGAGGTCTTTTCCTTCATCTCCTTGTCTCTGGCTAGCTCCATTTTGATTCTACTCCTATTTTTTCCTCAGTGTAGGGCCCTGCCTTGGATGGGAGTCTGGATGGTTAGTTTGGAGAATTCTTAGAGGCGAGACTCCTCCGTCCCCTGCTAACGTCACCCAGGCCCCTTGCGCTCAACTGCTATTAGATTGGGCAGACCCCTCCTAGTTTCGTCCCCTGTTCTGTATTTGTCTGCTGTGTTTTCAATGAGGACTTGTTGGCTGTTTGAGATTTATCATATTCTCAGGTATGTTGAGTACCTGGTTGCCTCCCTCTGCCTTCTCCAGCACAGATACTTATTTCAGGCAGATGTGCGACTATCAGTGGTTTGTCTTAACCAACTTGTATTTTGAGCCTCATGGGGTACCATGCTACCCACTTTTGTTGAAAATATTGCTAATACGCTTTTTTAAAATTGTACGTTTAATTTTGATATAATTAGATTCACATGCACTTATAAGAAATAGTACAGAGATTGCAGGCACTCTATACCCAGTTTCCCCTAAAGATACTATCCTGTAAACTATAGTAAATTATCCCAATCTGGATATTGACATTGGTATAGTCAAGACACAGAACATTTCCATCACTACAGTCTCCATCATCTGGCCCTTTTATAGCCACATTCCACTTCCCTCCCATTTCCACTCTTTTCCTAATCCCCAGCAATCATTTTCTGTTCTTCGTTTCTATAATTTTGTCACTTCAAAGTGTTGTATAAATTGAATCATATAGTATATAACTCTTTGAGATTGGCTTTTTTCACTCAGAAAATTCCCTGGAGATTCATCTAGGCTGTTGTGTGAATCTCTAGTTTTCTTCTTTATATTGCCGAGCAGCATTCCATGATATGTAGATAGCACAGTTTGTTTCCAGTTTGTCCCTATTACGAATAAAGCTGCTATGAACATTCATGTATAGAATTTTGTGTAAAAACATTTCCATGGGATAAATGCTCAGGAGTGTAACTGCTGGGTTGTATGGTGGTTGCATGTCTAGGTTTTAAAGAAACTGCCGAACTGTTTTCCTGAGTGACTTTACCATTTTCCTTTCCACCAGCAATGTATCAGAGATCCAGTTTCTTTGTAACCTCACCAGCATTTCGTATTGTCCCTATTTTTAATTTTAGCCATTCTGATAGGGTGTAGTGATATCTCATTGTAGTTTTAATTTGCATTTCTCTAATGGCTAACGATGTTACACGTCTTTTCATATCCTTATTTGGCATCTGTATATCTTTTGGTGAAATGTCACTTTATGTCTTTTGCTCCTTTTCTAGTTGGGTTGTTTGCTTTTTTACTGTTTAGTTTCAAGAGTTCTTTATATATTTCTAGGTACTAACCCTTCCTCAGCTATGTGATTTACAAATATGTTCTCTCAGTTTGTGGCTAGTCTTTTCATTGTCTTAAGAGGGACTTTTGCAGAGAAAAAGTTTTTACTCTTGATAAAATCTAAACTGTAATTTTTCCTTTTATGAATCATGTTTTTGATGTCCAATAAGAACTTTTTTCTTAGCCCAGATCCTGAAGATTTTCTCCCAAAAGTTTTAAGGTTTTACATTTTAGTCTGTGATCCATTTTGAGTTAATTTTTATATAATGTGTGATACTTTTTGGCCTATGGATGCCTTATTCCTCCAGCAGCATTTGTTGAAAGTTTAATTTTCTTTTATTGAATTGCTTTTGCACCTTTGTCAAAAATCAGTTGTGCATATGGAGTGGGACTATTTCCGTGTTCTTTGTTCTGCTCCATTCATCTATGTGTCTGTAACTCTGCCAAGACCACACAGTCATGACTACTCTAACTATATCATAAGTCTTGAAATAAGGTTGACAGATTTCTCCCATATAATTCTTTTTTTTCAAAACTGTTTTTACCTGCTTTAGTTCCTTTGCCTTTCCATATAAATTTTAGAATTATCTTGTCTATATCTAAGAGAAATCTTGCTGCAATTTTGATAGGCATTGAGTTGAACCTGTTTATCAATTTGGAAGTATCATCATATTTACTACATTGAATCTTCCAATCCATGAATGCAGTATGTCTCTCCATTTATTTAGATATTCTTTGATTTCTTTTTCAGTATTGTGTAGTTTTCAGCGTTCAAATTTTGCATATGTTTTGTTAGAATTATACCAAAATGTTTCTTTTTTGAGCAACTTTTAAAACTCCAAAATGTGTTTACTGGGATGGTTTCCCACTCATCTTGATTCAGGGTGCTTTTAGTGCTGCTTCTGTCTGAAGGAGCATCTTCTGTAAGCTTACTTTTCTTCCTGTATGCAGGCAGAGGACAGTGGAGCAGCCAAAACACGCAAGCACAATTTGTGCATGACTAAGACTGCAGTGAGTTTATAGCATCCTGAGCATTTCACATCCGTGAAGTAGGAAGTGGGGCTCTCCACCAGGCACTTCTTCTTGTGTCTCCTCTTCTCCTCTTCTGGAGACGGATGAAGGAGATCCTTTGCAAGAGGCATGTTTTCACAGGGAGATAGTCACTTCCGGAAAGGCTTGAGAGATTTTAAATGGTGTTGTATTTTTAAATTTTTGTATTTGTGTGTTCAGTGCTAGTACATATAAATACAATTGATTTTTGTATGTTTATCTTGTATCCTGAAACCTTGCTGAACTCACTTATTAGTTCTAGTAGTTCATATGTAGATTCCTTGGAATTTCTTTGTAGACAGTCATGTCATCTGAAAATGGCAACAGTTTAATTTCTTCCTTTGCAAACTGTATGCTTTTTATTTCCTTTTCTTGCCTATTGCACTGGCTAGAACTCCCAAAAATGTGGAGTGAGAGTGGTTAGAGTGGAAGTCCTTGTCATGTTTCCAATCAGAGAGGGGAAAACATTCAGTCTTTCAACACTAGGTGTTATTTAGCTGTAACGGTCTTTTAGATGCTCTTTATCAAGTTGAGGAAGTTCCCTTCTATTCTTCTTTTTCTGAGCATTTCGTCATGAATAGGTGTTGTGTTACGTAACCCAGTACTCCATATATGTACATCATTGACTTGGATTATACTTTTCTTGCAGCTGCCTTTTCTACTGGTTGTCAAATGAGCTATATTCTTTCCATTTATTGCCTACGTGAAGTCTTTGAACATGGACTCTATGTCATGCATTTACTCTTCTTCAGGTTTCCAGCATAAATTGATACCATTTCAGCTCCTCAAGCACTTATTCTGGTGTATGCCTCCTACAGTTTAGTTATGTTATGAGTGTGTGCTTACATTTGATTCCCTTTAATATCCTAGTGTCTTTTTTTCTTACACAAGTGGTGTGCGCCTTTGGGTATATTTTCTTTTTCTTGCCTAATGGCTCTTGTTAAAACTTCCAGCCCTTTGTTGAATAAGAGTGGTGAGATTGGGCATCCTTGTCTTGTTCCTCTTCTCAGAGAAATAGCTTTCAGCTTTTTACCATTGAGTATGATGTTAGCTGTGGGTTGGTCATATATGGCCTTTATTTTGTTCAGGTACTTTCCTTCTATACCCATTTTATTGAGAGTTTTTATCATAAATGAATGTTGGATCTTGTCAAATGCTTTCTCTGTATCTATTGAGATGATCATATAATTTTTATTATTTATTTTGTTAATGTGGTGTATCACATTGATTGATCTGTGGATGTCGAACCATTCCTGCATCCCAGGAATAAATCCCACTTGGTTGTGGTGTATGATCCTTTTAATGTAGTGTTTATTCGATTTGCTAAGATTTTGTTGAGTATATTTGCATCAACGTTCATCAGTGATATTGGCCTATTATTTTCCTTTTTTGTGTGGTCCGTCTGGTTTTGGAATCAGGGTCATGTTGGCCTTATAAAATGATTTAGGAAGCATCCTGTTGTCCTCAATTTTTCAGAATAGTTTGAGAAGGATAGGTATTAAATCTTCTTTGAATGTTTGGTTGAATTCACTGGGAGACCATCTCGTTCTGGGCTTTTGTGTTTTGGGAGGCTTTTGATAGTGTTTCAATCTCTTTACTTTTGACTGGTCTATTCAAATTCTTTATTTCTTCTTGATTCAGTTTTGGGAGGTCATATGATTCCAGGAAATTCTCTATTTCTTCTAGGTTATCCAATTTGTTGACATATAGGTTTTCATAGTATTCTCTTATAATCCTTTGTATTTCTGTTCTGTCTGCTGTGATTTCTCCTCTTTCACTTCCAATGTTATTTACTTGAGTCTTCTCTCTTTTTCTTCTTAGTGAGTCTGGCTAAGCGCTTCTCAATTTTGTTTATGTTCTCAAAGAACTGGTTCTTAGTTTCATTGATCCTTTCTATTGTTTTCTTTAGTCTCTAATACTTTTATTTCTGCTCTGATTTTTATTATTTCCTTACTTCTACTTACTTTGGTCTTCATTTATTCATCCATTTCTAGTTCTTTTAGGTATAAGGTAAACTTGTTTACTTGAGATTTTTCTTGTTTGTTGAGGTAGTCCTGTATTGCTATAAATTTCCATGTTTGTACTGCTTTTGCGGCATCCCAAAACTTTTGGTAGATTTTCTTTTCATTTTCATTTGTCTCCAGGTATTTTTTGATTTCCCTTTTGATTTCTTCATTGATTCAATTGTTGTTGAGAAGCATGTTGTTTTGTCTCCACATATTTGTGACTTTCCCAGCTTTTTTCTTATAGTTGATTTCTAGTTTCATACCATTGTGGTCAGAAAAGATGCTTGATATGATTTCAATCTTCTTAAATTTATTGAGGCTTGCTTTATTTCACAACATATGGTCTGTGTTTGAGAATGTTCCACACACACTTGAGAAGAATGTGTATTCTATTGTTTTGGGATGGGATTTTCTATATACATCTAGTAAGTCCATCTGGTCTAGTGTTTCATTTAGGCCACTGTTTCCTTGTTGACTCTTTCTGGATGATCTATCCATTGACATAAGTGGGGTGTGGAGGTCTCTTACTATGATTGTGTTGCCGTCAATTTATTGTGTTTCTTTATACATTTTGGCATTCCTGTGTTTGGTGCATATATATTAATAAGTGCCATGTCTTCTTGGTAGAATGTCCTTTTTCTCATTATGTAATGCCCATCTTTATCTCGTTATCTTTTTTCTCTCGAAGTTTGCTTTGTCTGATATAAGTATGGTTACACTTGCTTTCTTTTGTTTGCCATTTGCTTGGAATATCATCTTCTAATCCTTCACTATGAGCCTATGTTTGTCTTTAGAGCTGAGGTGTGTCTCCCGGAGGCAGCGTATTGTTGGGTCTCGGGTTTTTTAAATTTTGTTGAGGACATAATAGTTTACAACTTTGTGAAATTTCAGTTGTGCATTATTATTTGTCAGTCATCATGTATAGTTACCTCTTTACCCCTTATCCATCCAGCCACTCTGTGTCTTTTGATTGGTGAATTCAATATATTTACATTTAGATAATTTAGATACATTTAGAAATATGAGAGTTTAATATTGCCATTTTATCTTTTGTTTTCTGGTTTTTCTATATTTCCTTTGCTTTTTTTTTCTTGTATTTCTGACTGCCACTTCAGTTTGGTGATTTTCTGTGATGTTTTCCTCCATTTTCTCTTTTTTTATGATTTGCAACTCTGTTCTGATTTTTGTTTTGTAGTTACCATGAGGTTTGTATAAAAGATTTCTTAGATGAGATAGCCCTTTTTCTAATAGCCTCTTATTTCCAGCAGCCGATGCAAGTTTCATCCCTTTCCTCTCCCCCTTCTAAGTTTTTATTGTCACAAATCATTCTTTTTTGGTTGTGAGTTTGTCACCAAATTGAAGTGGTTGTTGCTATTTTTGATGCTTTCTTTCCGTTTATCCTTTATGTTATAATTAAATGTTTACTGACCTATTCTGTTATAGAGCTAAAATTTTCTGGTTCTGTCTATTTACCTCCTTGCTCAAAGCTTTGTAAACCTTTGCTTTTTTGTTTCAGGTAGGAATTCTCCTTCATCATTTCCTGTAAGGCAGGCCTAGTGGCAAAAAACTCCCTCAGCTTTTGTTTGTCTGAGGAAGTTTTTATTTCTCCACCATATCTGGAGGATAATTTCACTGGATTGAGTATTCTTGGCTGATCGTTTTTGTCTTTCAGTATTTTGAATGTATCATTCCACTTTCTCTTAACCTGTAGGGTTCCTACTGAGAAACCTTCTGAAAGCCTGATTGGATTCCTTTGTAGGTCATTTTCTTCTCTCTGGCTTCTATTAATATTTTTTCTTTGTCATTGACTTTGGCAGTTTTAATATAATATGCCCTGGAGAAGGTCTTTTTGCATTGAGGTAATTAGGAGTTCTATTAGCTTCTTATACTTACATGTCCAGCTCCTTCCTCAGGTTTGGGAAGTTCTCAGCTGTTATGTTTTTGAACAAGCTCTCTGCTCCTTTCTCCTTCTCCTCTCCTTCTTGAATACCTATAATCCTTAAGTTGCTTTTCGAATTTAGTCAGACATTTCTCAAAAAATTTCTTCATTTTTAAAAAATCTTAGTTCTTTCCCTCTTCCACCTGAATCACTTCTAGATTTCTATCTTTGAGTTCATTAATTCTTTTCTCTCCTTCTCTCCTTCATAAGATCTGCTCTATTTTTAATGCACTCTACATTATTTTTCACCTCTTTAAGTGTGCTCTTTGTCTCCAGAATTTCTGTTTGGTTTTTCATTAGAGTTTCAATCTCTTTGGTGAAGTACTCCTCCCATTGATTAATTTTATTCTTAAGCTCATTGAACTCTCCAAGTTTCTTTATGACAGCTATTTTGAATTCTCTGTCAGTTTGATTGTAATCTTCTGTGACTTCAAGTTTGGTTTCTGTAGTGCTGTCATTCTCCTATTCTGCTGAGTTACTGTAGTTCTTCATGATGTTTGATGAATTGATCCTTTGCCAGTTCATTTGTGGTAGTAACCACCTTTCTTATCTGGGTACGACTTTGGTTACTTTGGTTCTGATCTGCTTCTGGTTGTATTTGAGAGCCTGAACTTTCCACTCTCCACTGCCTCTGCCTTGTGCCACTTCTGCTTCTGAGGTTGCTGGTGGCTTGCTGCTTATGTTGTTGCTGCAGTCTCAGGTGATGCTGAGGGGGTACCAGCCTGGGAGCACTTCTGCTGCTTCCAAGGTTGCCTGGGTTTCGTGTTCCTCCACTGGCTTCCCTTGTGCTCTCTGTGGGCTTGGATGCTGCTGCCCCACACATTAGCTATGGTGCTGCTCCTGGGATGTCTGGCGGTGCTGGTTGCATGACTACCAGGGGTGCTAGGTTCACAGGTGTCGCTGCCACAGCCAGGGGCCCAGGGATCTGGGGACTTGTATGTAGCCCCTGCTGGTGGAGCTGATGTTGGGGGTGCCACCACTGGGGCTTGGGTCACTGGTTCTGGAGTGGTTCCTGATGTCTCTTATTGCAGATTCCATCTGCCACCGCTAGGGGGAAACAGAGGCTAAGCAGGGAGGAGTTTATGTTGCTGCTTGCTGAGCAGCCTTTGGTCTGATGCTAGCCAGTGTGTTTTCAGAACTCAGGTGAGGCACCCCACCCTAGCTGGGAAAATCTGAGTTTTGTCTACTTTCCTTACTGTTTGAAAGACCTGACCACTGACGGGCAAGGTGTAGTGGGGGTGTACATGCTGGATCTGTTGGGAGACGTTAAGGGAGCAAGCCATGCCTATTTTTTCTACCCTTACTCTGACTACTTGTAGGCATGCAGGCTGTAACCATAGGAGATGGACAGAGAGGAAGTTGCACCCACCTTCTCTGCCCCCACCATGACTGCTTGTATGTGAGCAGGTTGGATCCAGTGAGAGATTGGCAGGGAGCAAGCTGTACCTGTTTTTTCTCTGCCCCTGCCATGACTGCTTGCAGTTACACTGACTGGATCTGCTGGAAGTCAGGCAGGAAGCAAGCCTTGTCCTCCTTCTCTGCCCCCCACCAAGACCACTGACAGGCATGCAGGCCGTTGTGAGGATCTGAACCCTGGATTGCTGCTGATGGGGGAGGGGAGGCGGCTGTTCCTCTAGACCAACTGCTTCCCGGGGGTCCAGTCCACTCACTTCAGATGTATAGATGCATGGATCTTGTAGGCATCCTACTGTGCTGTGTATGGAATTCTCTGTTGCTCAGTGGATGTCTGACTGGTTGTAATGTAGAGGGAAGAGACAAAGGTAACAACTCAGTCCCCCATGACACTGATGTCACCCCTAGAATTCTTATATAGTATTTGTGGTTGTGTAAATTGGTACAAATATTTTTAAAAAGTTCTCCTTAGCAGAATCTACTAAAGCTGAACATGTGCATACCCTAAGACCTAGTGATTCCAGTAGTAGATACATACCCAAAAGAATTGTGTTTATATGATCACCAAAAAGCATATAAAAGAATGATTATAATGTAATGAGTAATGATAAACACAAACTGGAGACTACAAAATATACAAGAGTAAAATATGTAAATAAATTCAGTAATATGTATACAATAAGTATTTATTTTATAAGAATAAAGGCACTACTCTTGCAACAACATGGATGAATCTCACAAACATATTTTTAGGTGAAAGATGCCAGAAGCAAATGACATATACTATGATGCCATAGTGTATGACTTCATTTATATAATATTCAAAACAGGCAATATTAATCCATGTAACTAACAGTCAGAATAGTACTGTCCTTGGGGAGGAAGTCACTAGAAGGTGGCATGAGGGGACTTCTGAATTTGAGGTAAATATTCCATTTCTTGATGTGAATGTTGGTCCAGTTAATGTGTTTACTTTGTTAACAGTCATCCAACTGTACTATTATGATTTATGCTCTAAGACAGACAAGAAAATCATGTGTAAACTCCAGCCACGTGTAACTAGAAGACAGAAAATGCCTTTGATTAACACATAAGCAGGGAAATAAATATTCAAGTCTAGCAAAGCCAAATTTGGAGATCATGTCTGAATGGCCAGAATGACTGGAAAAGAAAAGGGTGGAGTAGGGACTAGGGGGAATGGGCAGAGAGAAAATCATTCTGCAAAAAAATAATCTTTTCTGAGTGAGAGAATTAGGAAAGCAAGTCTGAGACATAGTATACAAGTGCACTGATTGCTATGGAGTCCAAATAAAGGAACTTGAACATGCAGAAAATCAGAGGGTATTGTCTTGGGAAGGAGTTTGTATGGGGAGTGAAGAGGTGACAAATCTTGGAGGCTCCCTAAGAAGCATGGTAGTAAAGGGAAAAAGGAAGCAAGTGGAGAGAATTAAATTACTTTCAGAAGCAAAAGAGAGTCACAAAGTCAGAAGATCTATCAACCTCTTCTCTTCCCCAAAGATTCCTGTTATTGATAAAACTACACTTCACTGTGTTAACAGTAGAGGGTGATCTTGAATTAAGAAACCTAGTAAGCCACAAGCATTCTTACACTGATCCACATACAACTGTTTTTGCTGGTCCAGGAAGATAAATATTCCAGAATGAACACAAAACTGCAGATGTGATCCGTTAAAGCTTCTGTCAGACGATGCATATTTTCTCCAAAACAAGACTGAGAAAAAGAACATCATCAACATCAGTGAAACAGAAGAGAACTGTAACACTATGCCCCCAAACTGAATCAGACCTTCATGAATTGAAAAACAATTCAAATTAGAAAATAAAGACCCAGGAATTAAATGGAAAGAAAATAGGAAGTCATGAAATGAGAGTTAAATGAACTCAAGAAAGAAAATAATAATTAAAAAAAGACAAGCTCATACTAGAAGTGAAGATTAAATTACAAATGGATAACATATTCAAATTAAAACACAACTAGAGGCATTGCAAAATGGCATAAAAAGAGTCAAGAGAATGACAATGAAATAAAATAGGCAAACAGGTATCAGTGATTCTATCGGTTTTCTACTGCTGCATAACAGATTACCACAAATAGCAGGTTAAAATAACACATATTAATTTTCCCATAGTTTCTGTGGGTCAGAAGTCCAGTCATAACTTAACTGGTTCTTCTGCACAGGGTCTCACAGGCTGCAATTAAGTTGTTTTCCTAACTGGAGGCTTGACTGGGGACAAATCCACTTCCAAGCTCATTCAGGTTGTTGACAGAATTCATCTACTCAATAGGGCAACACTGAGGTCCCTGTTTCCTGCAGGCTGCTGGTCAGGGGCCACTCTGAACTCCTAGAAGTGACCAGCAGTTCCTGCTACATTGCCCTCTAACAGGCCCTCTGACAATATGGAGTTTACTTCAAAGCCAGCAAAGAAGGGTCTTTCACTCCAGCAGGCTAAAATGAAGTCTTATACAACAAAACGTAATTATGAGTGACACACCATCAGCTTTGCCCTATAATATCCTAATAAAGGAAATGTCATCCTATCACATTTGACATACAGCATAACCTATTCAAGGACTTGACATCTGTCACTTTTGCCATATTATACTGATTAGAAGCAAGTCACAGGTCACATTAACTTTCCATGGAGGAGGTTATACAAGGACATGAGTCATTGTGGGTCATCTTAGAGTGTGTTCACCCTCTGGCTCCCAATGATTCATGTCCCTCCCACAGGAAAAATACATCCATTCCAACCTAAGTTCCCCAAAAGTTTCATTCAATTACAGAATCAGCTCATAGCCCAAAATATCATTGTCTAAATCAGGTCTAGGTGAAGATAGGGATCCTGGTCGTGATTCATCAAGTACAACTCCTGGAGTAGAATTCCTCTCCATCTGTGAACCTGTGTAACTAGAGACAAGTTATCTGCCTCCAATACACCCAACTTACAATTGTGGGACAGGAATAGGATAACTACTATAAATATTCTAGTTCAAAAAGAGGGAAAATGGAAAGTAAAAAGGAGGCACTGGTGCATGGCAGTTCTGAATTCCAGTTGGGAAAACTCCAGCCTGAGTTCCTTGATTAGATTTCATGGACTGGGAATAACCCACTCTCTCACTTTCACAGGTCTGGATTGGGAAAGGCCAGCATTCCTTCCTAAAGCTTGACAACCCTGCCAACTCTTATTTCCCTGACTAATCCTTGGTGGCTCTTTGCTCTCTCTATGATTCTTGGTTCTGGCTTCCGAGTCATCCGTAGTTTTTCATGGAAGTAGCATTGTTTGCATCTGAGTAGTTTTATCAGACTGCTTCCTGCCAGTGAAACTTGAGAGTCTGATAGCCTCCTTTTGTTTTGTACTATCTCTGTTTTAGTCCAGGCAACAGTATTTCTTAAAAAGTTTACATGTCTCCGTGGATTTTTTGGGGATTCACTCCATTAGACTCAGGTAATGGTCCTGTAGTCATAAAAATATAGGTGGATGGGAGACAGAGAATAAAGAAAAACTGGATCCTTGTTCTAGCTACATTGAGTCACATAAAATTGAGAAAATATATTGAGGAAGTTCTATATAGCAACCTCCAATTGCTGCATAATAGGTGTAGAAGAGAGTTTAAGGAAAGAAATAATAGAAGACCTTTTCCTGAGCTGAGGGAAGACTTTAGTCTTTGGATGGATAAGATTCATACAGTTTAAAGGCATCAAGCAGAAATAATGAAAATATACAAATAGTCATATTTATATTGATGAGGTTTTTCTGACTGCAAGATCAGAAAGAAAAGAAAAACAAAGAATGACAATAAAAAATTGCTCTCAAACCTTTGAGAAAGGAAAAAAGCAAGCTAACCAACAAACAGTTTATACATAGAAGGACAAGAACCAGGCAGGAAACAGATTTCTTACCTGAAATATAAGCCCAAAACAATGGGAAACCAAGGAGGTTATCTGAATGCAAGAAGCTGGGTGTTGCAGGAAAGGCAGAATAAGAGAGGAGATTGGGGGTTGGGAGATGGAAGAGAGAAAAGGGAAAGAGAAGAAAATCTGAGCAGACCACGTGGAGTAGATACTGGGGAAAGGGATCGCTAATGAGTGTGTTATTTTAAAACTTGCTCTGTGTGGCAAAATTATCCTTGCCACACCCTCAGAGAACTAAATCACATTTCAAAAATTTTCGAGCTATATTTTGATTTTCTTTTGATGTAAAACTGCTAAAGCACTTTGATTCTACTGGAAGTTCAAAGTCTTTCTTAGTGTGCCAGGATATTGGATATTGACAGCTGTAAGACTATTAACTGGGTGTGTACACCAGCAGGGGGAGACAGTGCACTTTAGAAATTCACTGCGAGCTGAGGCTTTCATTCTTCCTCTCACTTTTCACACTTCCGGACTGAGAAAGGCCAGCACTCCTTCTTAGAGAGTGGTGACCCGGCCAGCTCTTATTTTCCTGACTATTCCTCCCATGTTTCCAAAATATGATGCAACCTGAGACATGGGTTTTGGATGTTTGAGAAGCAAAGAAGCATGAAATGGAGCAGGACTTAAAGCGTACTTTTGCTTGAAGACCAAGGAGCTCAGTCTTTTACAGGTTCTAACAGGTAAGAGATTGCTACTATAAAACTGCATGCTTAAAAACAATCATCACTGCCAGTGCAAGCCACTATCCTTTTCACACTGAGCTTTCAATATCCTCTGCCATTATCTAATGCATTCTTGATATATCAGCACGAGTGATATTTTATTTTATAATTTATATTTTAAAATTATGAGGATATGTGTACATAGTTTAAAAATTAAACAATAGAGATATATTTTCATAAAATAGGAGCCCTTTGCGCCTTCCCTTTACTCCAATAAACTTACACACAGAGAAACTTTCCATATATTCCTATTTTATTAGGTGACTTTAACATGAATAGGCTTGGAATTATGTCAAATGCTTTTTTTTGGGGGGGGGAGTGGGAATCTAAGGATCAGTGAATTTGTAAGTATGAAAATCATATAAAGTTTGTTCACTGACCAAAATGAAATTAAATTAGAAATCAATGTAAAAATATATTACCAAATATCTGTAAGCTAAAAACATTCTTCTTTTAAATAAAACATGGGTCAGAGGAGAAATCAGAAGAGGATTTAGAAAGCATTTGGAGATGAATAAAATAAAATCTAATATATCACAATTTATGTAATACATCTAAAACAGCGTTTCAATGGACAATTATAGCATTAAATGCTTAAACTAGAAATGAGGAAATATCTCAAATGGACTAAGATTCTACCTTAAGAAACTGGAAAATCGAATAGCAACTTAAGCCCAAATTAAGCAATAGAAAGGAAATAATAAAAATCAGAGAAGGAATCAATGTTATGAAAATAGAAAACAAATTGAGAAAATCAATGAAACAAAAATATAATTCTTTGGGAAGGCCTCTAAAATTGATAAACATCTAGTGAGACTGAATGGGAAAGAAAGAGAGAAAGCACAATTTGCCAATATCAAGAATGAAAGAAAGGATATCACTACAGATTGTGTAGAAATGAAAATTACAATAAAAGAATACAGAAAAACTTTATAAATTGGGCCACTTAGATGAAATGGGAAAACTCCTTGAAAAATACATATTATGAAAGATCATTCAGGAAAATGGAATGACCTGAAACAGACCTATACTATTTCTAATAAAGAAATTGAAGTTGTAGCTTAAAACTTTCCCATAAAGTTAATTCCAGGCCCAGGTGTTTTCACTGGCAAATTCTTTCAAGCATTTAAGGATAACACGACACCATTCCATAAACATTCAGCAAACAGAAGAGGAACTTATTCTATGATACCACCATTATCCTTATACCGAAATCAAAGACATTACAGGAAGAGAAAACTACAGACCAATATCCCTCATGAGCATAGATGCAAAAATTCTTAATAAAACTTTAACAAATCAAATCAAACAATATAAAAAAAGAATACTGCAGCATGACCAAGTGGAATGTAAACAAGGAATGCAAGATTGCTTTAGCTTTCAAAAATCAGTCAATGTAATTCATCAGAAAAACAACACACCCAAAAATTATCAGCTCAATTGATGCAAAAATATATTTAACAAACTCCAACTCCTATTCATAATAGGAATTCTCAGCAAGGTAAGAATAGGAAACTTTCTCAAGCTGACAAAGGGCATCTAAGAAAAATCTACTGCTAACATCTAGCTTAATGGTGAAAGAATGAATGCTTTCCTCTGAGATTGAGACCAAGGCAAAAATTTCTGCTCTCACCACTCCTAGTCAATATAATACTAAAGGTTTTATCCAGAGCAAAAAGCAAGACAAAAAAATAAGAGGCATGTCAATGGGAAAGGACAAAATGAAACTGTCTATCACAGATAACATGATTGACAATATAAAACGAGGATTGGCTTTTTCTGTGAAGGGCCAAAGAGTGAACATTTTAGGCTCTGTGTCTAAGAGACAAAATGAGGGGTATTATTTACATATACAACCATCCCAAATGTAACCGTTTAAAAATGTAAAAATTATTCTTAGCCCATAGATTGTACAAAAACAGGTGGGTGTGAATTTGGCCCATTGGCCGTAGTTTGTCAATCCTTATAATAGAACATCTTAGAACTGCAATTAAGGAAAAAGTGAGTCTAGCAACGTTACAGGATGCAAGTCCAATTAATATGATCAATTTTATTTCTATTTACTAGCAACGAGCAATGAAAAATTGAAATTTATAATTTTCATTCACAATAGCATCAAATGTATAAAATACTTAGGGATAAACTTGACAAAAGAGGTGCACAACTCATATATTGAAAACTACAATATATGCTGAGAGAAATTAAAGAATATCTAAATAAATGGAGACATAGGCCATGTTCAAAGACTGGAGGAATCAATGTTATTAATATATCAATTCTGCCCTAGTTGATGTACAGCTTTGACACAATTTGCAATCCAAATCCATAAGGCTTTATTGAAGAGATTGACAAGCTTATTCATACATTTATATGGAAATGCAAAACACATAGAATAGCAAAAATTGTTTTGAAAAAGAAGGGTAAAGTTGGAGGGTTTATACTACCTATTTTCAGATGTTTTTATGTAGCTACATCAAGACAGTGTGGCAGTAGTGTAAAGGTAGAAATGTTGACAAATGAACAGACTAGAGATTCCTGAAATAGACCTCTACTTATAAAAGCAACTATTGACAAAGGTGCCCAGGCAATTCAATAGGGAATGATAATCTTTTTAACAAATGGTGCTGAGACAGCCGGATATCTATACACAAATGATTGAACCTAGACCCTTATCTCACACTTAATAGACACCAGGCATTATAAGTGCTGAGAACACAGAGATATCCACCCAGACCCTGCCCTTAGGAAGCTGACAGAGAGAGCTTAATCAGTAACAACAATGCAAATTTACTACCATACAAAAATTAACTCAAAGTGGATCAAAGCCCTAAACACAACAGTGAAAACTATAAAAATTCAATAAAATGTCATAGGAGAAAATCTAAGTGCCTTCAGGTATGGCAAAAATTTCATAACCAACTAACAAAAAGCATAAACTGTAAAATAAAAAGTAAATTACTTGGACTATATCAAAATTAAGTACTTTTGTCTTCCAACCATACTGTTAGAAAAATAAAAAGACAAGCCACAGAGTGAGAAAGATATTTACAAACATCAGACAAATAAATTTTATCTTTAATATATAAAGAATACTTACAATTTATTAATAAGAGGAAAAACAACCCAATTAAAAATGGTCAAAAAATTTGAAAAAACACTTCCATCATAGAAGATATACAAATGGCAAATAAATACTTAAAAAGATGCTTAACATCATAAGCCATTATAGAAACACAAATTAAATTCATACTGCAAGGTCATTACATTCTCATTGGAGTGACCAAAATTAAAAAGACTGACCATACCAAGTGTTGGCAAGGATGTGAAACAACTAGAATTCTCTTACACTGCCAGCAGGAATATAAAATGATACCCAAATCACTTTGGAAAACAGTTTGGCAACTTTTTAAAAAGGTAAACAAAAAAATACCATATTTTTAAAGTATTTCCTTCCCAGGTATATGCCCAAGAGGAAAGGAAATATGTGTTCATGAAAAGACTGGTACAGAAGGTTCATAGAAGATTTGCTTGTAATAGCCAAAAACTGGAAACAGCCTCAAGTGTCCACCAGTGGGTGAGTAGATAAAGAAATTGTGATGTATTTAAACACACAATGAAATACTACTCAACAATAAAAGAGAAAAAATCATTTATATGTGCATCAATATGGTTGAACCTCAAAATAATTATGCTGAATGAAAAGAAAACAAAAAAAAATTCTTGTATGACCCTCTTTATATAAAATTACAGAAAATACAAACTAATTTTTAAAACAAATTTAGGAAATACTAACTAACTGACAGGAAGAAGTGTAGTGATTGCTTGGGGATTAGGAGTAGGGGTGGTTTACAAAGGATCATAAAGAAATTTCAGGAATGATGCTATATTCACTGTCTTGATTGTGGTGATGGCCTTGTAGGTGTGTACATATGTTAAAGCTCATGAAATTATACACTTTAAATATGAACAGTTTATTGTATGTCAAATATTTATCAATAAAACTGTAAAAAAAAAAAAAACAGAGAAAGTGTGTCTAGAAACCCATCTAGAAACAGGGGATATTGCTCCATTTACTAAAACTTTTTATGGACCTTTATTAAATTTCCTAATTTTTTCATGATTCTACTTATATATTTAAATTCATTTCTTGATATTTTACCTTTTTTCTATTATGAATATAAAATTTTCTGCAAATATGTTTTTCTCATATGCTTTCTTAGTGGTTTAATCTTTCAGAGGCAGGTGATGCTGCCTCCTATCTGTAGAAGAGCTCTTTGTCATCAACCAATGTTGTGGCTGCTGAGAGTCTGTGTGTATCAAAGGGGTCAGGAGTGTGGACTAGGACATTCCATTGTATTTCAATGACCCTCTTTCCATTGTTGCCCTGATTATGTTGCTAGAAAATAGCTCTGTTATATTCCCAAACTATATATTTAGAAACTTCTGAAGTATTTGTGTAACAATTGCCTCCACATAGCAAGAAAACATTCTACGATAAAAGGAATAATCACAGAAAAAATAAAAAGTAAAGTATATTAGAAAGTTAATTATAAAATGAATAGATAAGTGTCGTGACAGAAAAGGTAAGTGTTGTGGTCATTTCTTGCCCATCTATCCTTGCTGACGGTCTTTTAGATTCACATGGTCAACTCTCTAACGTCCAGTGGATTTTGATTGTTGCTTTAAATCTTAGAATATGTGACTCTTTCCATTAACTCTTTTACTACATGACTTCACAGATGTTTGTAATTCCTAGTGACTCTACACATTTCTTGATATGTTTATTTTATGCTGTAATTCCCCGTAATTAAAGCTTTATGCTTCTTGTTGGCTTTTTCAGTGACTTAGTCTACTAGAGACAAGTGATGCTGCCTTACCTCTACTCCTCATTGGCTGGAGAGGTAACCAATATATCCTTGAAAACAGCTCTGTGAAGTCTCTTTGTTGTCAATGTCTTTATTTGAATCTTAGATTGAATGTTAGCTTTAAATGTCAGAGTTTGGGGTAAGCGAAGCATCTGTAAGACGCCTCTTTGCACGTGTGTGTATCTTCCAGGGTGTCCTACCCTTGATTCTACAAGATTACCCTAATCTCAAATGGGAGGTGATAGGATCAGTAGGATGAGGGGACAGACATCACTTCAGAACTCCAAGTCACAATCAGGTCATTGGTCCTAAACCAGGGGTGCCCCAGAACAAACAGGTATTGCAAGAAAGAAGTGAACATAAATGTCAGTAGCTTAATATGTTTCCCCAATGGAAAATTCAGAAGATAGGTGGCATGTGAAGGGATAAAATGAACATCAGAGTCAAACGAACATCATTTATAGCCCAGCTGTGTCCCTGCTCCTGTCTTTAATCAATGAAAATGAACGATGACTCCAGACCCATTGGTGAGTAGCTGATTCTCATGGCTTCTGGTCAACCAAAAGATCCATGGTATACTAGAAATAGGGCTGGAGGTAGGGGAAATGTGCCCATATGCCTCCCTAGTTGTCTGGGAGCCTATTCATTTTCTAAGGAGTATAACGGAATGGTTGAACTCTAGTACAAAATGACTGCTGACATTAAGAAACGAAGATTGTTCTGAGTGAGCATGGTCTGAAAACTGAGCCCTTAAGAGACTGAACTCATCCTGAAGAGGGAGCTTCACTGTGAGGGAGATGCTCTGTTACTGACTTTGAATGTGGAGAGGGCCACATGGCAGGGATCTGAGAGGGGCCTCTAAGAGCTGAGAGTGACTCCTGGCTGACAGCTGGCCTGAAGACAGGACTCAATTCATACAAGGAAATTAATTCTGCCAACAGCCTGCAAGCTTGGAAGAGGATCCCTATCCTCAGATGAGAACTGCAAACCCAGCTTGTGACTTCAGTCTTGTGAGACCTTAAGGAGAGAGCCGATATGAGCCCACCTACACTTCTGACATAGAAAATTGAGATAATAAATGGCCTTTAAGTTGCTAAGTTTGTACTAACATGTTATGGCAGTGGTAGAAAACTGGTACAATATCTTTTTCTCACTTAAGTTTTACACTCTACATCTTAAGCATTTTTTTTTATATAACTGGAATGCTTAATAATCAACATACCATTCACATATTAGTTCTTGATTTTTCATATAACTTGTGGCTGTGTGTATGATGATTTTTAAATACAAAGTTTTTTTTAATATGGCCTAACAATGTTTTTTCTCTACAGTTTCTTCCTCTGTTTTGTTATTTTAAATCATCCCACCACCTTTTAATGAAATAAATATTCACTTACTTTTTTCTGTATTTTGAGTTTCTTATTTTACATTTGAAATTTTAATCAATCTTAATACCATCAATGTGAGGGTTAATGTATGGGCTCTTTTTACTTTCCAAGTAATTAACCAATCGATTGACCCAATACCAGTTTTAGTAAGTTTCCTTCATTCCACTAAATAAAAAATTTACTCTTATTATATACTACATTCTTAATTTATCCCACATGAAGGCAGGATAACTTTCTCTGTCCTTGAAAGTACTCCCAGTGTGGCGTTCTTTTAAAGAAGTAAGAGTTAAATTGCTTGCTACATAATTAAAAACAATTTGAACCTTTATTACAGAGTCTTGAGAAATATAAAATTTGGATTATATTTCTAACACCAAGAAAAATGATTTAAAATTCTTCTAAAATATCTTCTTCCCCTAAAAATCTCACGCTATAATTCTTTCACTCACCAGTTTCCTCATCACTGTGCTACTTTTCCTTCCCTTTCACCTATAGGTGCCATGATGATCAAGCATACCTCAGAAGACTTGTCTCCTGACCCCTCACATCCCACTGACTTCCAATCCTCACCAGCTACTGCCCTTCACCCCACAAACCAAGACTGACTCCCGAAGAGTGGAGTGGGCCCTGCTGTGCCATGGAGAAGTGAAGAACATAACTTACAACACAAAAGCTTCTTAGAAATGTGTTTCTATCTTCCATCCCAAAATTGTCTCAAAGGGATAGTAGATTCCTAAAAATATAGTAAATAAATTTCTCAATCTCATTAATCTTAACAAAAATTAGGCTCTGTTTCTGTGCAGTCAATTTTACTCCAGAGTTGGTTCTTTTTGTAGCAGTATGAACATGTTTAGCTTCATAATAATTTGTAAACATCTGTTAGAGCAACTCCATTTTTCTTATTAATAATTATTTTTTACATTTATTATTTTTGAAAAAAATAGAAACATTATTGTATCAATATTTAAATAAAAGCATCACCAAATCTATGTATTTTGTTAGGGAATTGACGCAAACTGTCCTGTCAAGAACATGATATCTGTCTTTGTTTATTAAACATCTGTCTGTCCTTAGGTAAAGTTTTGTTCTTTTCTGTGGATTGCACACATAGCTGGTAGGGTTTATTGTTTTGACATTTTGTATATTTATTGCTTTTATAACTGAATTGTTTTCTGGAACTGACTTAGTGGCTTAATCTGCCAGAGACAGGTGATGCTGTCTCACATCTGCTCATTGAGGAGAGAGGAAGGTATTTAATGGTTTAACTTAAACACAACTTCCAGGATCCTTTTTTTGTTTTTAAGCAGAATCCCATATTTGGTCACTCCCTGGTCTAGAGTTAGTCCAGTGGTTACTTCCTTCAGCCAAGGCAACCCTCCCCTCCTCCAAGAGCCAGGCGTGTGATAGAAAACGTCCTCTGTGGTCATGTAGTCATGGCTCCTCTTGTCCTGAGTGTCCGGGCTGCAAGTTTTATGTATTCACTTCCAACTAAGCCTTTCTTCTGAACTTCTTGTAGTCAGTTTTGATTCCCAAAGTATTTTAGTCTGATCTACAATATAATAATTTCCCCAAAATGTGAAGAATATAAGTATACAGAATTTTGAAGTCATATCAGTACAAGAGCATAGGACAGAGTATTTAGATTCTAACATAACCTTCAACAAAGTAGTCTTTCTATAAAGTGCTTTCAAAATAATCAAAATTCATTTGATTAATATAGACATAGGGGCGATATGTCAATGAAAGGCAAGCCCAATATTCTGATTTAGCACATAAGAGGAGGAGAAGGATAGGGTGAGGGGTGGGCAAGGAGGCTTGATATGGTCTGAATTCCAGATGCATATTCTAGCCGCTGATTTGGCATCATCATCAGCTTGAATGTTTTCGTGAGAGCCTGTCTTACATCTCTGGCAATCCTAAAATAGGAAAACAAGGATCATTTTATGTGAGTCCAGGTCCTCAAGAAATCATTAAAATGGTTATATTCTCATTTATTCTTCTCCACACTTTTTTGATTTATTATTTTAATTCAATTTGTTTTGAATATTTAATATATTTTCATGACAAAAAATTCAAAAGGTGCATTACAGTAGAAAGTCTCTCTCTCTCTCAACCCAAACTTACAGCTACCATGTGTACCTTTGAAGAAGTAACTACCTTTAGTACTTTTTGGGTATCCATCTGGAAATATTCTATAAATATACAAGCAAAACCCATCTATCTCCATCTATCATCTGAATAGCTCTCTCTTATGAACGCAAATCACAGTGTGCTATACACTTTGCTTTTTCCTAACTATACATCTTATAAGTTTTCATATCTGAACATAAATATCTGCCTCATTTTGAAAATAGCCACTTAGTAGTCTGATAGTGATAGACATTCAGGTCGTTTTCTACCTTTGCTCTTATAAATAATGGTGCAACAAATAACCATATATATATATTACTCTACACATTTTCAAGATATATGAAGGATAAATTGCTAGAGGTGGATTTGTTAGGTCAAAGACTGTCCATTTCTAAATTTGATTGATAGTGCCAAATTTCCCTCCATAAAACTTTTACCAATATACAACTCACCATCAATGTATGAGAGCACATTATGACACTTCTTGAGCTATGCCCGTTTTATAGGTGAAAATGATATATCCCCAAACTTTTTTATTCTTCTTATGTTAATTAGGGTATGCCAAACTGCTGTAATGAATAGACCCAAAAGTGTATGACAGCTCGAATTCACTAGAAGCTTAAATCCACTAAGGTAACAAGAGGCAAGTGTGGATGATTAATGAGTAACTCTCCTCCAGAAGGTAATTCAGGGATCCTGACTCCCAAACGTTAATATGTTGACTCCCCCTTTTTTTTTCCTGGGAAAATTAAACCACTTCAATACTTCCTCAAAAAGAGAGGTCAAGAAGGGGGCCAATTGTGATCTAGAAGACTAAGGCAAGGAGGTTAGTGAAATTTGTTACAGTGTCCACTGCTCTAGTTAGCCCTCTGAGTGTAAGTAATATTCATCATGTCTCTCCTTCACAAGTCATTTTTGATTCCCCTCACTCTTTGAATTTAGTCTAGATTGTTTTTATGGTTTGGTTACAGAGACTACTATCCCAGAACCTTCTATGTCTTATTTACCCTTCCTTTGTTGGATTCTGATTGTTTTAGTGTCTACTGACAGCCATTAGCATGCATAAAAGTACTAAAAGACTGTCGAGTAAATTCCATGGGTTCCAAACATATTCTTCCCTGCCCTTATTGTGTATGTGAAACCCTAGTTTCCCATGGTAATTAAGATCAATTCCTGCATTCAGTACATAACTTCCCTTGTTTGCCAGATGCTCTACTGACATTAGATGGCAGTCACAGCTAATTAATTGAAATCTTTCTGTGTCATTTGCAGAAGCAATTCTCTTCCAGTAACCAGAATATCTAAATTGGGAGAGCAAAAGTTTGTAAATACAGTTAGCATAAATTCCACAAGTAGGTTTAATAGTGAGAGGGGCCACTCCATTTTGGTTTACATCATTGGTTCAAGGCTTATACCACATCTTAGAGGGCAGTATCCTCTATCCAACACCATTCAGTCATTCTGTTGGACTGGATACATCTTGGTAATGGGTTCAGATGAGCCTGTTGACACATCTTTCTTATTAAATGGGTTCCGTGGTCTGAGGCAATATTATGCAAGATATTACACCAATGAATATAGCATTCCATGAGTCCTTGGATGGTGAAGGCTCTAAAGGCACCATGGGCAAAAATGGCAAACCCCATATTCAAAATACATATATTACAATTCCAGGAAGGATAAAACACTTCCTCTCCAAGGGGAAAGCTTTTGATGTAGTCAGCCTGCTGCCAATTGCCTTGGATGGTGTCCCCAAGGAATGGTACCATTTTAAGAGCTCAATGTTGTTCTCTACTTTTGGTTTGTTGGGGCTCAGATATTCATTAACTAGACCATTTTTGCTGAGTGCAAGTCCCTGTTGTTGAGCCCATGTATATCTTTCCTCCCTCCTATGATGGGCATGCTGCTCATGGGCTCATTGCACATTCACTGCAGTGGCCAAGGAGAGAAGCAGGAGGATAGCCATAGGATGAGTTGTCCTTGTAACTTTTGAGACCCACCTCTGATGTAGATGCTTTATGGTGAGGATTAAAGTGAAACACAAAGGTCTATACACTTTGAATCAATTTCTGGAGGTCCACCTATATACCTCTTTCACATTCTTCCTGTTCCAGCTCTACCGGGTTTGTTCTTTTTAGGAACTTGATCACTCAGACGAACAATTCACCACTGTCTAAGAGTAAATGTCTACATCTCAGGCTACCTGTTTCTACATTCAAAGGGGATAATTAGATCTTGGAGAGCCATCACCAAGTGAGCCTGTAATATAGCAGCAGTCCACTTCCAAACAATGTCACCATGTAATCCAACACTTTTGGGAACTGAGGTAGAATTCTTTTTTCCCTCATTAGCTAGTTAAACAAAACTCTCATGATGACATAGACATAGGTTTAGGGAAAGGCAGTGGAAGTAGGTAAGGCATGGGAGTTTAGACTTACTATTAAATTATTTTATAATTTACTAATGTATTTTCAATTTGTTCAAGTCTGGTTCCAAATGTACCACTCTAATGGCACAATGGATTGTGGTTGTGCATGCTCAAACTATGACTCTATGAATCCTATAACATCCAGCAAAAAGTCACATAGTTAGTGTGCTAAGTTCCTGAAAGGAAGAAAATGCACACTCGGTCTTATCTTTAGAAAACGTGACTTCATGCAAAGTTACTGTTACAGAAGTTTTACTGTGTCATATTTTGGAACATGTGGTGTGCTAGAATTGCTCAAAAGAGTTTAAGCTGTGACTTTCACTTTAGGCCGTGATAGAGTAATTGGTATCAGACATAGCATACTAATGGAAATAACTAGAATAAATAGAAAAAATATATAAGGTGGCTGTTTTCAGACATTGGATGAGAGGCCCTAAAGTACTGTGTCTCTTGAGACAGGGACATAAGCAAGAGGAAACCTATGACTTGCTGAATTTTTGCCTGAAAAACCTCTTCAAAACATGATGGACAGGAGGCAGTCACAAGCAGAACAAGGTGGACTTGCTGAGTTGAAGAGAAAGTGATTTGAGTTTGGGAAGACTGAGGAGGATGGAATCTAAAGGCAGAGTTTCAGAGAAGAAGGAAAGTTGAAGAAAGAGCTCCAGAAATCTGCTTAATGTCCCTTTGAGTCTATTGCTTAATATGAAGCTGAAATGCATAGAGTGAAACTACAACGCCTGGAAAAGAGTGATCCAGTAGCTGGAATCTGACGTGTTCCTAGAAGATATACAGCAGCGGAATTCACATTTTAATCAACCAGAGTGTAAAGACCCTTTGAATATCAGGCATTCAGGGTCCACTAGGAAGATCATGCCTTAATAGTGGAGCAAAAGCAGTCCTAGATTAGTACTACTCTAACCCATAATGAAGCTTAGAAAGAAACCTCAAAAGGATTAAGCTGTTCTGTAAGCAAATTAACTGCTTATCATAATAAATAACAAAATCCGTTAAAGAAGTTCAAGCACTTAAGAAAATCAAATCCACAATGTTCAGTATCTGATGAAAATTACCAGATACACCAAGAAAGAGAATAATAATGAACTATAATGAGGAGAGAAAGAAGTCAGTGGGAAAAGAAACAGAAATGAGAAAGAAGATGGAATTAGCAAAGGATGTTAAAACAACTGTGATAAGTATGCTCAAGGAATTATAGAAAAAAAGCATGATGAGTAGAGAAATGGAAATATAAAAATATTAAAAGACACATCTAGAAATAAAAATACAATATCTGAAATAAAAATTCTCTGGATAGATCCATTTCCCCTATCTCCCCTACGTAACAAAACTTTAATCTGCAAAGTGAAGGGCATCAAAATCACAGCCTGAGGATACTGATGGAAATGAACTGCATCTGGGGAGTGGAGTGAGGGAAGACGTGCTATCCATAGGGAGAAGCATAAACATTTGTGAAGGCCACCATAAGGAGACCCAAGGCCACAGTGCCTTCCTTAACCTGAAGCATAATCATGACATCAGAGAACGACCCAACTCACATCCCACCACCATACTAACAGCAGGTGAGTAAAAATAATGAATAAAGGTGGGGCATAACTGGGATAGCTTCAAGCAACAGACCCTCTCTGGGAAGTGGCACAAAGGCAAGACACAAAGCTAGGTGGGGAGACAAACACAAGGTATCACCGAGGAATTTGAGGGGCTGGCTCAGTGGCACAGTGGTTAAGTGTGCACATTCTGCTTTGGCAGCCCAGGGAACACTGGTTTGGATGTGGGTGTGGACATGACATTGCTTGGCAAGCCATGCCGTGGTAGGCGTCCCACGTGTAAAGTAGAGGAAGATGGGCATGGATGTTAGCTCAGGGCCAGTCTTCCTCAGCAAAAAGAGGAGGCTTGGCAGCAGATGTTAGCTCAGGGCTAATCATCCTCAAAAAAAAAAAAAAAAACAGAGGAATTTGAAGCTACTGATGCAGTGAGGGTAACCATAGTAACAACAAACTTCAAACTCAGTTCAATTAATGGCTAGATTAATGAAAATCCCCACAGTAAAGGCCTGGCACAAGGAAAAGCATGCTCATCTCCAAGCATAAAAAGCTTACCCCGGTACCTTTTGTCTTATACAACATGTCTGGATTTTCAGCAAAAATTATGAGGCATGCCAAAAGTCAAGAAACAAAATACAGTAAGAAGGGACAAAGAAATCATCAGAACTAGACTCATAAATGATATAAATATTGGAAAAATTTTTTATAATCTTAACTATGAGTAATGTGTTAAAGTTTCCAATGAAAAAGGTAGACCTCTTGAAAATAAGATAGGTAATTTCAGCAGGGAAATGGAAACTGTAAGAAAAAATGAAATGGAAATACTAGAAATAAAAAACACATTAACAAAAGTGAAGAATTCTGGCCCAGCCCTGGTGGCCTAGTGGCTAAGTTCTGTATGCTCCACTTTGGGGGCACAGGTTTGGTTCCCAGGTGCAGACCTACACCACTTGTCAGTGGCCATGCTGTGGTGGCAGCTCACATAAAAGGAAAACAAGAGGAAGATTGGCAACAGATGTTAGCTCAGGGTGGATCTTTCTCAGCAAAAAACAAAAGAAAGTGAAGAATTCAACGAGGCCATTGGCAAGCTTGACACAGCCAAGGAGAGAATCAATGAATTTGAAATAGTTTAACAGAAATTACCCAGATGAATCACAAAGAGAAAAGGGAGTGAAAAAAAAAAACTTTTAAAGTGAAGGCAATATAAGACTTTTTCCGGCAAACATATGTTAATCCATTCAATATGGCACTGCTGCTCCTTGTTACTGTTTTCTGTGTTTTCCCCACTCTTTTGTTTTTCTCTCTTTTTGACTCACTTCAGATAATTTCTAGTAGGTATATAAAGAATTGAATTTTTTTAAGAAATAAACTTATCATTGTGATTGGTTTTAAAAAAACTTTGTATTTTGAAATGATTAGAGATTCACAGGGAGTTGCAAAGTTAGTACAGAGCGGTCTTGTATAGTCTTCACCCAGTTTTCTCCAATTGTATCTTACATAATTATGGTACAATACCAAACGAAGAAATTGACACTGGTACAATGCGTGTGTGTATGTGTCATTTTATCACATGTGTAGATCTGTGTAGCTGCCACTGCAATCAAGATACAGAACTATTCCATCACCACAAAGGTCTCCCTCATGCTACTCCTTTATAGACACACCCATCTTTCTCCCAACATTCCTTACCCCTGGGAACCACTAATTCAAAGGAAATATAAATATATTGAGAGGAAATTAAAGTACACAAGTTTTGTTAGATGTACCTGTATTTCATTTTTTTAATGACTATAAATGATATTGTATTTTTAATTTCAGCTTTCATATCTCTATTGCTCTTAAATAGAAATAAAATAGATTTTAAAGTTGATCTTGTAACCTGCAATCTTGCTAAATTCACTGATTCTCAAGGGTTTTTTTTTTAGGATTCCTTGGGAATTTCCTCATAGACAATTATGTCATCTGTAGTGACAGTTTCATTTCTTCCTTTCCAATCTTTATGTCTATTATTTCCTTTTCTTGCCTTATTGAGCTGGCTAGACCTTCCAGTACTATGTTGAGTAGTAGTGGTGAGAGAAGACATCCTTGCTTTGTTCCATATCTTAGGGAAAGAACATTTACTTTTTCATCAAGTTTGATATTAGCTACAGATTTTTGTTTTTGATTTTGCAGGGGAAGATTCGCCCTAAGCTAACATCTGTTGCCAATCTTCCTCCTTTTTTCTTCCTCCCTGCCAGCAAAGCTCCAGTACAGTTGTGTATAGTTGCAAGTTCTTCTGGTTCTTCTATGTGAGCCACCACCACAGCATGGCTACCAACAGTTACTGGTGTGGTTCCCAGCACAGGAACCAAATCCAGGCTGCTGAAGCTGAGCGTGCCGAACTTTAGGTGCTAGGCCATCAGGGCTGGCTCTATAGGATTTTTTGTAGATGTTCTTTACCAGGTTAAGGAGTTCCTTGTATTCTTGTTTTCTGAGAGTATTTATTATGAATGTGTGTTTGATTTTGTGAAATGCTTTTTCTGTGTCAACTGATATAATCATTTGATTTTTTTGTTTTCTAGCCTGTCGTATGGTAGATTACAATTATTGTTAGGTGAATATTGAAACATCCTGGAATAAATCTCACTTAGTCATGGAGTATAATTCTTTTTACTCTATACTGCTAAATTCTATTTACTAATATTTTGTTAAGGATTTTTATGTTTATATTTCCGAGAGATACTGGTCTATAGTTTTCTTTTTTTTGTGCTTTCTTTGTTTGGTTTTGGTAATACAGGCCTCATAACATGAATTAGGAAGTGTTTCTTCCTCTTTTATTTTGTGGAGAGATTATGTAAAATTGGTGTTAATTCTTCTTTAAATGTTGGGTAGAATTCTTTAGTTGAACCATCTGGACGTGGAGATTTCTTAAATTATTATTTTAATTTTGTTAATGATTACAGGATTACTCAAATTATCTATTTTATATTGGGTGAGTTGTGGTGGTTTATACTTTTTGAGGAATTGTTCCATTTTGTCTAAGGTGTCAAATTTATGTTTTGAATTAATCACAGTATTCCCTCATTATCCTTTTGATGTCAGCAGGGTCTATAGTGATATAACTTCTTTCATTCCCAATAAATATAATTTCTGTCTTTACTTTTTTTCTTTGCCAGTTTTGTTAAAGGTTTGTCAATCTTATGAATATTTCCAAGGAAGCAGTTTTTGTTTTGTTGATTTTCTTTACTTTTTATTTCCAATTTCATTGATTTCTGCTATTAGCTTTATTATTTCCTTTACTGTGCTTGCTTTGGATTTATTTTGCTCTTTTATCTAGACATGATTGTCTATTTCCTGAGAAAGGCATTTAGATTAAAGATTTGATACTTTTTTTTTTGGTCTAACAAGTATTTAGTGCTACAAACTTCCCTGCTGTGGCTGCATTCCACAAACTGTGATATATTGTGTTTTCCTTTGCAGTCAGATCAATCTGTTTTTTGATTTCTCTTGAGATTTCCTTTTTGATTCAGGGATTATGTAGAGATGTGTTGTTTAGTTTCTAAGTGTTTAGAGAGTTTCCTGTTATTTTTCTGTTATTGATTTCTGGTTTGATTTCATTTTGGTCAAAGAACACACTCTGTATGATTTCAATTATCTGAAATGTTTTCAGGTCTGCTTCATAGCCCAGGATGGGGTCTGTCTTGGCTTTGTTCCTTGATCACTTGAAGACTGTGTCTGCTGCTGTTCTTGGGTGGAGTGTTCTGTGTTGATTAGATCCTGTTAGTTGGGGGGTAAAGTTCTTTCACATTTTCTGATTTTCCATCTCATGGTTATATGTCAGCTATTTAGAGACAGTGTTGAAGTCTCCAGCTAGAGCTGTGGATTTATCCATTTCTCCTGTCACTTCAATCAGTTTTATTTCACATATTTTGCAGCTCTATTGTCTGGGGGATGTGTATGTTTAGATGCGCCATGTCGTCTTGGTGGATTTACCCTTTTATCATTATGAAATATCTATCTCCGTTTTTGGTAATTTTCTTTACTTTGATGTCTAGTTTATATAGCCACTCCTGCTTTCTTTTGATTAAATTTTGCATGGTATATTTTGTTCCATCGTTTTACTTTCAACCTACCTTTATCATTATATTTGAAGTGAGTTTCTTTTAGATATCGTATAAGTGGGTCATCCCTTCGTTATTCTGCTAATTTCTCTGTTTTTTAATTGGTGTATTTAGACCATTTGCAGTTAATGTAATTGTTGATATGTTAGAGCTTATATCTGCAGTTTATATTTTATTTTATATTGTTTCTTTCTCTCTCTGTCTCTCTTATTATTTTGGTTCCTCTGTTTTATTTTTCCCAACAGCTTGTGGATTACTTGAACATTTTTTAGAATTCCATTTTGATTCATCTATAGTGTTTTGGCTATATGTCTGTGTATACATTTTTTAAGTGGTTGCTCTAGGCATTGCATTCATGTACTTAACATTGCAATTTACTGATGTCCACATTTTGCTGGTTTGAGTGACATGCAAAACCTTACTTCTCTTTACATCTCTCTACCTTTTCCTATTTACAATAGAATTGTCTTAAATATTTCCTCCACATACACTAAGAACTATATCGGACAGTATTATAGTTTTGCTTGAACTATTAAACATAATTTAGAAAACTCAGGAGGAGAAAGAAAGCTTATTATACTTACCTATTTTTTTTACTCTTTGCATTTTTCTTTCTTCCTTTGAATATCCCATGATTCCTTTTTAATCATGTTATATAGGTTTAGATAACTTCCTTTTGTCATTCTTTGTGTTCAATCTGGTGGGGACACATTCTCTTCGTTTTCCTTCAACTGAGAATGTCTTGATTTTCTCCTCATTCCTGAAGGATATTTTCACTCAATATATATTTCTGCATTGACAATTCTTTCCTTTAATTACTTGAAAAATGTTGTGCCACTACATTCTGGCTTTGATGGTTTCTAATTAGAAACTGACTGTTGTTTGAATTGTTTTTCCCAGATACGTAAAGTGATTTTTTTGGTCTTGTTGCTTTCAATATGTTTTCTTCATCTTTAGCTTTCAGAACTTTGACTATGATATGACTTGACATGAATTTCTTTGTAGTTAACCTGTTTGGGGTTTGCTCAGCTTAGGGAACCTGTAAGTTTATGTCTTTTGCTAAATTGGGGCATTTTCAGTAATCATTTCTTTGCATACTTTTTAAGCCACATCGTCTTTTTCCTCTCTTTCCAGAACTTCAATGACATGAATATTACATTTTTGTTATAATCCCACAGGTCCCTGAGATTTATTTAATTTTTTTTCCAGTACTCTTTTTCTCTGCTGTCCAGGTTGGGTATTTTCTACTGTTCTCTTTCTAGTTCATTGATTTTTTATCCAGTCTACTAATAAGCCCATCAAAGGCAATCTTCATTTCTGTTACAATGTTTTTGATCTCTAGTGTTTCTTTTTGGTTATTTATTAGAATTTCCATCTCTCTGGTTACATGGCCCATCTGTTCTTGCATACTGTCTACTTTATCCGTTAGATCCTTTAATATCTTAATCATAGTTGTTTTAAATTCCTGGTCTTATAATTCCAACCTCCCTGTCACATTTGAGTCTGGTTGTTATACTTGTTCTGCCTCTTAAAACTCTGTCTTTTTGCTTTTAGCATATTATAATTTTTTCTTGGTAGCTGGACATACTGTTCTGGGTAAGAGGAATTGCTGTACATAGATCTTTAGTAATGTGGTGGTAAGGTGTGTGTGTGTGTGTGTGTAGGGGGGAAGCATTCTACACTCCTATGGTTAGGTCTTAGTCCTTTAACAACCTTCAAATATGCTTCTCTGTTTTTTCCTTCCTTAGTTGGAACAGGACGGCTAGAGTGAGCTGGAGTTGGGTATGTCCTTTCCCCTGTTTAATTAGCTTCTGATAAAACCCCAGAAGATTAGGCTCTAGTTAAATGCCTTCTCCAGTGGGCAGGCCTTGTTAAGAAGAAAAGAATGCTCTTGTGTGTTTCAAAATGGTTCTTTTTCCCCTCCTCGTTTTGGAAGCATGAGGGGATTTTTCCCATTATCCACTGTGAGAATCAGGTCAGGCTCCTGGAGGTGAAGCTCACAAAAGTATGGGGACCCAAATGATTGAGTCCCCCTTAAGTTTTAAACTTTCATACTTATCCAGGAGGAGTTGCAGCCATTTGTCAATTATAGTTCAGGTTTCCTTACCTCAGCACTGGCTCCCATGGGGGTTTGTGCTCTGTGCTCATGAGTCTCTGCTCTGGTAAGTTGTAATTCCCTGTATTTGCCTATTGGTCTCTCTTATTTATTTATTTATTTGTGTGTGTGTGTGTGTGAGGAAGATTGGCCCTGAGCTAACATCTGTGCCAATATTCCTGTATTTTGCATGGGATGCTTGTCACACCATGGCTTGATGAATGGTGTTAGGTCCATGCCTGGGATCCAAACCTGTGAACCCCAGGCTACTGAAGTGGAGTATGAAAACTTAACTGCTATGCCACTTGGCTGACCCCTGGTCTCTCCAATTTTGGGGGCTGTGGATTGCCCTGTGACCTCTCTCCTCTTAAGAATCTAGAAGAGTTGTTGATTTTTCAGTTTGTTCAGCTTTTTACCTGTTTTTAGGATGAAGTGGCAACTTACAGCTTCTTTCATGCTGGATTGGAAACCAGAAGTCATTCGTTGACTCTTTACTTTGTCTTCTCCATTCTGCTGGTGTATCTCTCCACTTTTTGAAAAAATTTTGATTATTTTATTATTGAGTTCTAAAATTTCCATTTGATTCTTTGTAATTTCTATTTCTTAGCTGAAATTTTCTATTTTTTTTTTCGTTTCAAGGGTGTTTGAAACTGCTTATTGAAGCAATTTTATGAGGGCTGATTTAAAATCATTTTCAGATAATTCTAACACCTGTGTCAGCTCAGTTAACATCTGTTCATTGTCTTTTTGCATTTAAACTGACATTTTCTGGGTTCTTGGTATGATGAGTTATGTTTTATTGAAACCTGGACATTTTGTTGATTATGTTATAAAACTCTGGGTACCATTTAAATCTTCTTTTTTAACAGGCCTCTTCTAACTCCATTCTTGTGGGGCACAGAAGATGTTTTCTCATTACTGCCAGGTGGTGGTGGATGTCTAAGTTTCCCTCTTTTCCCCTGTTAACACACAGTATGTACCAACTCCCTGTCAACTGCTTAATGGGGGTAAGAGTTCAGGCTCCTTACTGGCCCTCCACTGATATCAACCTATCAGGGAGAGGAGGAGGAGTGCATAGTTACCACCAGATGATGATGGAAGTCAAGGCTTTCCACGTGGTCTCCACTGACACTGTGGCTTGAGGGAGTATCTGATCACCAATTGACAGGGATGAAAGTCCTGGCTTCCCACTCAGCCATCTCTGACACCACTACAGTCAGAGATGGGGTGTTTCATTACAGCATGGCAAGGGTGGAAATTTATGCTCCCCAGTCAGATTTTCCTGGATAAGGTGGATGAGGCCTCAGTATTTTTTCTGTGGCATTGGCTGAAGTAGAACAGCTATTCTCTAGGAGTTTTTTGTCTATCTAGGCTGCCCTTTTTCTGGTTCTTTAGCTAGAGAGATCAGGCCATCCCTAGAACTTTAAAAATCTGATCTCATTGGCATTTCTTGTTTGCCAGACTTTCCTGAACCTAATCTGGGACATAGAAGGCAAAAATACCTATACTTAAAATATATTATTTGATATATATTAAAAACATTAAATATATATGTATTAAACATATACTAAATATATTGAGATATATATTAAAAACTCTAGAATATATATCCTAGAGTTGTAAATTGTATTTAGGAGGAGAAATATGGAAAAATACATCCACTCCATTTTTTTGGAGTCAGAACTCTCAATAGCATCATTTTCAAAAGATATTTTTCCTGAATATAGAATTCTAGGTTGACTAGTTTTTTGTATTCAATACATAAAGATATTGCTCCATTGTCTTTTGGCTTGCATAGATTCTGATTTCTGAAGTCATCCTTTGCTTCATTCCTCTGGTAAAATGTGATAGATTTTTTCTTTACTATGGTTGCTTTTAATATTTTCTCTTTATCACTGTTTTTTTTCCTCCACCAATTTGCTTATGATGTGCTTTAGTTTTCTATATGTTTCTTATGCTTAAGTTTCATTGGACTTCTTTCTCTCTCCACTGGATTATAAGCTACATGAAGGCAATGACCGAGTATTATCTCAAAAGTATTAATTGAGAAAAGTAAATGAATAAGTCTCAAAATATATACAAACCTGTTCATAAGTAAATAGACACAAATACACCTATGTATCTGGTATTTAGCAACATCCTTCCTATTATCTACCTATAAATCTTATCCAGATATCAGCTGGAGACTCAAACCTCTCAAACTTTAAAAAAAGATTTTTTAAACACCATTGCATCCCCTATGGAATCTCATAATCTTACTCAAGAATATTCTAAAAACTAAGATATTTTTATTTTCATGGCCAACTTGGGACCAAAATTTTAATTCTAACAAATTCATATGTGTTCTGTGTCTTGATAATTGTAGGAGGAAATGCTGTAAAAGCTCTAATTTCCTTTCTGTGTCATATGATTAGTCAAAGTTAATCATGGTGACATCATCTGTGTCATGAACTGGTTAAGGATTAGACAAGCCTTAAACAATTCTGGCCAATGATATGTGTTGAGAGTTTTGCTCAAGACTTCTCATAAAGTAAAACCAGTCTCTCTCTACACAGTTATACAAATAAGGGAGTATGTTACCACAGAAATTGATGGAAGCCTACTTACACAAATATGGATCATAGTAGGAAACAGATTTTCACTTAGATAATTTAAAATAAAGATACTTTAATTATGGGAGCATTTATGGAAGTATAAACAGCATTAAGGTATGAGCAGATTAAGAGATTTTGAGGTTCCTGGAGACTAGAAACAGTGGGAAGCCTTGAAGAGGCAAAGGGAGCTGGCAGAAGCTATAGTTGTGGTGGGACCAGCCATGGCCAGAACACTTGTACCAAAGCAAGGAGGGAGTGGAGAAGGAACACCATGGCCTTGCTCTTTTTCAGTCTTGCAATATCCTAATGGTATCATTCACTGGCTGAACCCAGCTAAAAACCAGCTGGGAAGTCTGACTAAGTCATGCAATCCTTAGCTCAGCCTTTGGAGCACAGAGCATGGCCAATAAGGACGGAGAATGGACCTGGTCAGGTAAACTAAAAGTAATCAGTACTCTCCTTATGACCACCAGAGGAACCAAATACAGGATGAAGCCAATTCTGTAGACAGAACAGAAAGTTAAGAATAATTGGATCCATGTTGACATGGATAAAGACTAAATCAACTGACCCTGTAGACTGCCTTGTTTCTGCACTTTCTATTATGAAATACAACAAATGTCCTTGCTGTATGAGCCAGTCTTGATGTTTTTATTACATGAATGCAAAGCATACTATCTAATATTAGAATAATTTACTTATTGCTATGTGTATATGATTGCAGAACACATTCCTTTTATTTTGAATTTCTTCCCTCCTCCACCCTGATCAAGTAGAAATACAAGTCTGTTGCATGAAGCATCTTTCGCTGAAGTTTTCAGGCTTATATGGAAGGTTCACATGTCACAATGAAATGTAAAAAATAAAAATTGAAGGGGCCAGCCCAGTGGCACAGTGGTTAAGTTCAGTGTGCTCTGTTTCAGCGGCCTAGGATTCACAGGTTCGGATTCCAGCCATGGACCTAGACTACTCATGAAGCCAAGCTGTGACAGCATCCCACATATAAAATAGAGGAAGATGGGCACAGATATTATCTCAAGGGCCACTTTTGCTAAAGCAAAAATAGGAAGCTTGGCAACAGGTGTTAGCTCAGGGCCAATCTTCTTTATCAAAAAAAGAAAATTGAAATTTCATATTAGATGTTTTCGTCTAAAATAATTTTAGGTTTTTCACTGAATACTCCACTTGTTAGAGTATCTTGCTTTTTTCCAATTCACTGCTTTCTCTATCTCTCCCCTGCTCCCTCCTACTGTCTCCCTTTCACTGTCTGCCCTTTCCATTTCATCTTTCATTACTAGTTTGAAGAACAAGTCCTATACTATTATCCATGGAATGCATATCATGCTCCTGATGGGACATAGATGAACACAGGGGCATTTATGAGCAGCATTCTCTTTTCTTAGAAGGTAATTGTGATAGTAACTAATATCTTCACTACAACAAATACATATTATATGCAAGATAGTCTTACATAGTGAGAATTATTTGTAAATATTACAAGAACTAGGAAAAAAATTTTGTTTTACTGCATTGTAATGAGGAGATTGAAGCTTGAGACATTTATTTGCCCTAAAATACTAGTTGATGAAGCTTATATTTAACCATCATGTGACACCAAAGATTTTTTTTGTCTACACCATAAAGCATATGTTTTCTTTAAATATTTCCTTTGCTTATTTTCTCTGAACATACCCTAATTCACTGAAAGAATATGCAGTGGACATGGATTGTGTCAGTTTTTTCCAATATTCAATGGTTCAGAGCACCATTCTGGGTTCAATGTAAATGCTGAATATTGGATGAGAAGCGATATCTGAGAGAATCCAGATAAACTTTAGTCAGCTATCTCCAAGCCAGATAATAATGGATGGGGCTTGGTCATATATCCAGGATTATAAAATCTCATCCTGGCTTCATGTCCCTCTTCAAGTAAGATTATCAGAGGAGCTGAGAGTAATGATGGATGTAATACAACACCCAAATCAGTCTCTGGTCCTTCGGAATAGCTTAAGTTTTCCTATTTGAGGATATAGTATTATTCTCCTCAAAATATTATTGCTGATGTTGTTGTTGTGTGTAAACCATGACGTTGGGTATGAGTTTAAGTAGTTTGAAAGATCTTTTATACAGCCATGCATTGCTTAATGATGGGGATGCATTCTGAGAAATGGGTCATTAGGAGATTTCATCATTGTGCAAACATCATAGAGTGTACTTGCCCAAACCTAGATGGTATACCCTAACACAGAACTGGTCTATATGGTACTAAACTTATGGGAGCATGGTGGAATATGCAGTTCGTCATTGACCAAAATGTCGCTATGCAGCTCATGACAATTTGGCTGAATATCAGGGCTCTCTTTACTGGTAAAAACTTACAGAAGAGGGAGATATTATAAAGATCTCATAGAGATACTTAAGGTTTTTCTGTAGATGAAGCAACATGGTGACTACAGATCTAGAAGCTGGGGTAATAGTATCTCTGGAAATATCTCAGTTATCACCAGGAAAACAGAAGCAGAGATGAAAGGAAAACAAAGCCTGAGGTGAGCAGGGAAGAGTGACATGTGTATATGAACTCTTTGTGGTTAAATCACCAGTGAGTGGTCCCTCTGAGGAGGGGCTTGAATGAGGAGACTGACAGGAATAAGGAATCTGAAGAAATGGATCAGGAGACAAAGCTCAGTGATACAACAAGACCACAGCAGGCAGCCTGGGTTTTAGTCTCATTCCTTTTCTCTTTTCACGGGCCATTTCCCTGAAGCTGGAGGAACCATGAAACTGGTGAGTTCTGGGCCTCTGTGCCAGGATCACCCACTTTCCCCATTTACCTCCAAATTTTCCAAAAATATCTTCTTTAACCTGATTTCCTGCTAAACTTTCTCTCATAATCCTGGTCCTTTCATCCTCCAACATTCCCCAAGTCCTTACCTGACATCTGCTATGGAGTTTACCTCATGACTCCTTGCTTGGAGGAGGAACTGTCTAAGAATAATCCCTGGCTAGTGAGGAAGGAGTCTCCACAGTGCCTATTTCAACCTCTCCACAGACCAGTGTCTCTCTTTTCTGTGAAAATGGCTTAGCCTCAGTGATTCTGGGAAAAGAGACGTTGGGATTAGAAAGGCACAGGGTCCAGTGAGGAATTGCAATGAAGAAAGTATCCATTGATCAGAGGGGTAGGGGTGAGGGTGTGGACAGAGTCGAAACATGCAGCCATGATCTCCAAACTAGTCTTTGAGTGAGCAGGGTTCCTCAGCACTCCAAAGAGGTCGAATTCTACATACCTGTCAATCTCAGGTTGCTCCTTTCTTTTCCAGTAGAACTGCTCATCTGAATCAATATTGTGGGGCAACTGGCAGAAAGAGTGTGCCATAGCGCCTGTGTGGTTAGTTACTGATCAAAGATGGCAGAGCATGGAAAGAGGAGAGGATGGGTAGGAATAAAGGAGAGTGGATCTGACAATGTGCATGCACACTAATCAGAATGGAACTCATGCTTGAAAGAGCCTAAATACAAAATGCCAATTTCGTTTCTCTTTCTCTTAGGTTCCCCAGGTGTCTGGGGTTTTCTTTGGAGGATCTTATATTTGAGAAGTCTGGTCCAGAAACAAGAAGTGGAGAAAAACAGCTTGTAGGTGGAGGTTCCTGTTCACTCTCAAGCGTGTGTCTTATGGGTCAGTCAGCTAATTTGGATCAATCAGCAATTCATGAATGAATGGCCGATTCACAGCAACTGGCCCACACATCAATTTGCTGAATGATATAGTGACCAGATTTAGTAAATTTAGTAATTTACCAGAACTTTGATTGAGAAATAGATTTATTGAATTTATTGATTATGTCAAGTGAACATTACAAAAATGTCAACATTTCAGATAGAAATTTTTCAGTTTATGTTAGGATCAAGTCCTTTTAAAAGTTACATTTTGTTTTATAAACGTTAGCATTTCAAAGGCTCTTTTGCTAATATCTCTGAAGGATCAATTTGTAAAATTTAACAAATTCAACCCAAACATATTTGTTATAATTATTTAAAATGTTTATTGCAATTCATATTAAAAGCATTTTAAACAACTTCTGAAATTGTCTGTGAAGTGTAATTGACCAGTTTTCATTTTGTGTTTGCAAATGCATTTGTTATGAAGCTTCACAGAAACTAGGGGCTGTTTGTTGGCAGAGAGATGGAGTGGACTCTGTACATGGCACATTATATGTGGCAGGGGCTCCAGAGAGCAAGAGAATGGGGGTCTTGGGAGAGTAAGGGGGCCCCAGAAACACAGAGGTCTGTGATTCACAGCCCTCTAATACTCTTCCATACCATCAAATATGAATCGAGACAAATTTTTAGAAATAGAAAAGAGAAATGAGTTTGGGGCATATTAATAACTTTGGAAAATTGGTTCTTCTGTAAACTGGTTTTTGGTGGATTAGTTTATCAAATTAATCAAGATTCCTTTGGATCACATGGAGTAATCTACAGACCCTCTGAAAAGTCCCCTCTATTCTCCTTCCAAGGTGGTTTTATGAATGAAAAAGCATGTCATGGCACTCCTCTGCTTGAATACCCTCTATTTTTTCTTGTCACATTGTGAAGAAAACCCAGGCGACTTTAATGATGCTGTCATCAAACCTCACAAAGACTAGGACACCTAAATTCCACTCTAATCACACCAAGCCACACGCTGTGTATGACCCCTCCCCACCCCAACCCCATTCTTGTTAATCCTCCCTGTCTGCACTCAGGAATCCAGACAGACTTTATTCAACTGTCTCCAAGCCAGATAATATCCTTCTTGTGGGAGGGGCTTGGCCACATATCCGGAATTGTAAAATCTTATCCTGGCTTCATATCCCTCTTCAAGTAAGATACTCAGAGGAGCTAAGAGTAATGGTGGATGTAGTATAACATCCCCCCCCCCCCCCCCCCCCCAGTGCCTGGTCCCTCAGAATAGCTTAAGTTTTCCTATTGGAGGATATAAGATCATTCTCCCCAAAATATCATTGCTGTTGTTGCTGTTGTGTATAAACCATGACTTTGGGTATGATTTTAAATAGGCTGAAATATCTTTTATATAGCTGAATATCAGGGCCTCTCTTAGCTGGTAAGAACTTATAGAAGAAAGAGATATTATAAAGATCCCACAGAGAGACACTTAAGGCTTTTCTGAAGATGAAGCAACATGGTGACCACAGATCTAGATGATGGGGGAAGAATGGTCTCTGGAAATATCCCAGGAGTCACCAGGGAAACAGAAATAGAAATGAGAGAGGAAAAAAAAAAAGCCAGACGTGAGCAGGAAAAAGTGCATGTATAGATGAGCTCTTAGTGGTTAAATCACCAGTGAGTGGCCCCGCTGAGGGGATTGGATGAGGAGAAGGAGAGGAAGAAGGAAAAAGAAAAAAATGCATTAGGAGACAAAGCTCAATCATATAGCAAGTCCATAGCAGGCAGTCTGGGTTTTTGTCTTATTCCTCTTCTGTTTTTAAGGGCCATTCCCTGCAGCCGGAGGAACCAGAAAACTGGTGAGCTCTGGGCTCCTATGCCAGGATCACATACTCTTCCCATTTACCTCCAAATTTTCCAAATAGCTTGTGTCACCTGATTTTCTATCTTCCTGCCAAAGTTTTCCCTGGTCTGTTATCCTCAAACATCCTCCAAGTACTTACCTGACCTCCACTATAGAGTTTCCCTCATGACCCCTTGCTTGGAGGAGGCACTGTCCACAATGCCCATGTCAACCGCCATAGACCAGTGTCTCTCTTCTCTAAAAATGGGTTGGCAACAGAAGCTATAGGAAAAGAGAGGGTGTTCAGGATTAGAAAAGCACATGATCCTGTGGGGAGTTGCAATGAAGAAAGGGTCCATTGATGGGAGAGGGAGGGATGAAGTGGTGGGCAGAGATGGAACATGTAGTCATCATGTGCAAACTGGTCTTTGAGTGAGCAGTGTTCCTCAGCGCTCCAAAGAGGTTGAATTCTTCAAACCTGTAAATCTCAGGTTGCTCCTACCTGGTCTTCTTTTCCAGGTTCCATATAGAACTGCTCATCTGAATCAAAATTGTAAGGAAACTGGCAGAGACAGTGTGTCATACAGCCTATGAGGTTAGTTACTGATCAAAGATGGCAGAGCATGGAAAGAGGAGAGGATGGGTAGGAATAAAGGAGAGTGGATCTGACAATGTGCATGCACATTAATCAGAATGGAACCCATGCTTGAAAGAGCCTAAATACAAAATTCCAACTTCCTTTCTCTTTCACTGAGGTTCCCCAGGTATCTGGGGTTTTCTTTGGAGGATCTTATATTTGAGAAGTCTGGTCCAGAAACAAGAACTAGCTTGTGGGTAGAAGTTCCTGTTCCCTCTCAAGTGTGTGTCTTATGGGTCAGTCAGCTAATTTGGATCAATCAGCAGTTCATGAATGAATGGCTAATTCTCAGCAACTAGCCCATGCAGTTTGCTGAATGATATAGTGACTGGATTTAGTAAATTTGGTAATTTGCCAATACTTTGCTTGTGGAATAGCTTTATTGAATTTTTTCATTACTTGCCTAGTGAACATTACAAAAATGTCAACATTTCAGATAGAAATTTTTCAGTTTATGTTAGTATCAAATCCTTTTAAAAGTTACATTTTATTTTCTAAATTTTAGCATTTTAAAAGCTCTTCTGCTAATCTCTCTGAAGGATCAATTTGTAAAATTTAACAAATTCAACCAAAACATGTATATACGTATTTTTTAGTTTTGTCTTTTTTTTGCTGAGGAAGATTCACCATGAGCTAACATCGATTGCCAATCTTCCTGGATTTTTGCTTGTGGAAGATTAGCCCTGAGTTAACACCTGTGCTAATCTTCCTCTATTTTGTATGTGGATCACTGCCACAGCATGGCTGACAAGTGGTGTAAGTCCACTCCTGGGATCCGAACCTGCTAACACCAGCCACTGAGGCAGAGCACACTGAACTTAATCACTACGCCACAGGGCCAGCCCCTAAAACATATTTTTTAACTATTTAAAACGTTTGTTCCAATTTATATTAAAAGCATTTTAAACAACTTCTGAAACTGTCTGTGAAGCATAACTGACCAGTTTTCATTTTGCCTGTATAAATGCATTTGTTATAAAGCTTCATGGAAACTAAGGCCTATTGGCCTAGTGGCGTGGTGGTTAAGTTCACGTGCTCTCCTTCAGCAGCCTGGGGTTCGCAGGTTCATATCCCAGGAAAGGACCTACACACTGCTCATCAAAGCATGCTGTGGAGGCCTCCCACAGAAAAGAGAGGAACA